>NC_135771.1:19217120-19234436 GCF_052425735.1 Oculina patagonica
TTAAGTTATCCGCAAACTGCTAACTGGAGTCACCAGATAACTCGATTCAACTTCTTTATTCTAGCAAAAGCACTCTAACAAGATTGCACGAGCTTCTATATACGTGACTCTCAATCAATACGTTATTGTCCATTGTTCATGCGGTATCTAATCTCTAGCGATCACGTGTAACTGTAACATAACACAACAACCTGTATAAATTTTTCAACGTACCTCCAAATCCAAAGCATGAACCAATTCTTTTATAACATAATGGCTACAGAGCTGGTTAAAAACAGAAAATTTGTTGAGCTTTGAAACACAAGAAATACTGCAATCTGTCTTCCCTAAAACCACAAAAATGTAATAGTTAACTCAACTACACAAAACAAAAGGATTGATGTGAAATGTTTAATTGAAGACACTTGTAAATGTACACAAAGAGTGACTGAATGTAGAAGAAAAAAGCAGCAAATAATTTAAGCTTAATAGGAATTAGATAGGGCTTGCATGCGCTATGTTATAATATGGGTTATCTGGCCCAAAGCTGACTTGACGTTACATATGTATGGCTATGTTGTGGTTTAAATTTTTCTTTGGTTTAAATTTTTTTAAAGCCAGTTTGATTTTTATTTTCCATTGTTTCATATTGATCAACCAAAGATAAATTTAAACCACAACAGCTACGTTCTAAATTGAAATACATTGTATTATGATCATTTTGTGTATTAGCTCTTTTCAATATAAGCTTTGGTCGGATAATTTTGAATTTTTTTTTTTTTTGTAGCCTCAAATGGAACTTGTTTGGGCCATGAAGGCGCATCATCAAGCTGAAACCTACCTCAAGGTTAGTCCTTATTTAAGGAGGTGACATTATTGCCCCCGCAGCGTTTTAACCCAGAGGCCAAAACCCAAGGAGGCATCCTTGACGTCCACATGTATAGTATCCGTATCATACAAAAAACAATCTTGATTTGCCCAAAGTGGGCAAGGTAGTATCGGGAGTTGTGCATAAAAAAATCTGCATCTTTTTGCCACGATGGTTGCCAGATTGCTGGTGACTGGTCACCAGGTCTGCCCCATTTTGTGAGCTTCAGGCTTGCCCCAGGCCCAGTCAATAAATATTTAACAATGTACGGAATATCGCCTGATACTTAGCCGAGTTGGCTAAAATCAGATGATATTCTGCAAGATTGAGCAGGATAATTGTTTTATTATTCAACAAATTGTCAATGAAACACATTTTGCAGATAGAAAAACTTTAATTATGCAGCGCTTTACAAGTTTTCGGACAAATCTTCGCAACCTACTCAGTTACATTTTTTGTCAATTATTTCAGCTTATTTCAGCAATAGATGCCTCAAGACTTCATCTGACAAAGTAAGTACCGGCAATGTGCTAAGTGTTGCTGTATTTAATTAAATGACGTAAAAAGAACTTGAGACAATAAATTTTCGGCATGCATTTAAGGTCGCGCGGGACCCTTGCTCATTAATAAATTCATTAGCCAAATTTCTTGAGGGTGTTCTATCTTATAAAGCTTTAATTCACTACATTTTGAACATCGATTCCTCTAAAATTTAACAAGGATATTCGGGGATGATGGAATTACCTCATGATTGTCCTTATACTGAGAGATGACCGTTGTCTGTGATGTTACAAACCCTTAAAAGTTTAACTGCAGATAATGCGATTTTGTGTCCAAGTTTTCAGCTAGTACAGTGCACCAAATTAAATGATTATATAGCCTAGTGATAAATCATAACCCCTTTTGTGCTATGGCTAGAACGAAATTTTCGATTTCAAAAACTGCTACAAGTTAATGGCGTTTAAGAGAGCAAAAATGTGAAATCTTAACTTTGAAACGTGCTATCTTCATTTTGAGAAGGAAATTTAAAAATTCGCTCTAGTCATAGCACAATAGAGTACATCAAGTTTACGTTCCTCGCAAATCAACTATTGAAATTCTATATCGGCTGAGAAAACTTGGACACAAAATTGCAGGTTTTGAGGCTTCCGAAGACCTTCCGAATCAATGTTTACAACAACGGGTGATATATTCAAAGCTGCGAATCTAATTATGATAATTCCCTATGTTCCAGCGCATGTGGCACAAAACGGAGAACAATTGCTAGTAATTACTTGTACAAAAGAGTTTAAAAACAAACATTCTCATGAATATTTCGTTTGTTGTCGGCTTCAGTCGTCCGGCAGTTCGTGCATACTCTTTAAATAAATACATACTAATGATTGCAAGGGTCCTGCGCGACCTTAACATCTCCTTGTTATTTACATGATTATTGTATTACATGTAAATGTTGTACATGTTTGTAATCTTGCAAATGGTTTTCCAAGTGTGATTGCTTTTAATGAAAGAGTAAAATTATGTATGACTGTAACATTCCAGTGCCTGTAACATTCCAGAAAGGCCTCTATAATAAGTTATTGTTTCTTTGATTTTTTTGCAATGTTAACATGTATACTTTGTCCCAAAATTAGTTTGTATTCTCTTATTTCAGGTATGATGATGACATTTACAGACAATTTAAACGCTATTTCAAAATGTTAAAGGTAAATTAAGTTTAATATATAATTTACAGTCTCTTTCAGTTGTCTGTGTATAGCGGTCCTTTTTCAACATCCAATTTTTTAATGGTCAGGCTCGCATTTTGTGATGAGGATATTTTTAAACAATTATTCCATGGGCGTGCGTTGGATGTGAGATGGTAGATAGCCAACAAGGCGTGAGCGCTGAGTTGGCTATAACGATCTCATATCCAACAAGCGCAAGTGGAATAATTGTTTTATTAAAAACGCCCAAAGAATTGCAATATTTGAGCTCCCCAGCTGTTTCCGTTGACGCATATACCAATCAAACAAAACTCAGGAATCACAGTATAGCATTGCTAGTTTTAAATAATTTGTGATATAGGTGAGGAATATCAAAACGTTATTCTGTAAAATATGATAAATTAACTGTTGTGAATGTTTTGCATGTTAACACTTTGTGAAGAAGTACAAAATAATGTTGAAGAGAAAGCACACCGTCAGAGCCCTCTTTTGAACACACAGAGCCATCATGATGTTACCAAATAAATATTCTGGATAAAAATAAGTCCTCTCGTACAATATAAACACCACTCCATCCATTTTTTAACTAACTAATGTCTTCACAGAACATTGCACTTCAAATAGAAATAGATGGTAATAAGTTAGCAAGCACATGGAGAGCTGAGTGCAGATCAAGATGTTAAATATTATGAAAGTGGCCTTCTTACAATATCCCTCATCAGAGTCCCAAAGTTCTTCCTTGTCAGCTCATTTCAAATGTGTTTTTAATGTCGCTTTTAACCAGTTATAGATGCAAGCCCACCCTAAACCCCTTGTGATGTTGTATAAGCCCAAGGCTAAAAAGCAGCATTTTACAGTAGGGAAGGTAACGCAAGAAAATGATGGCAGGACTAATCATCATTGTTTTGTGCATGATTTCACACATTTGTTGTCTAAATTATGACTGTTAGGTGGATGTGATAAAACCTGAGGACTTCAAATCTGAAGAAGCCAATTTAAGTGGTAGGTCTGCTTAGGACAACATGAGGATATTTCACTGTAGCTGAACAATTTGTACATGTAAAGTATGGTAAAGTCTGCACTATAGCCAAGGCCCTTGCCACAAGAGCGTATCCTGATTTCTATAGATTTCAACAACACAAAAAGCCTGGTCAGTTCTCAAACTCGTAAAACTCGTAAAACTCTTCACTAGAGCCAAAGTGGCCCTTGCCACAAGAGCGTATCCTGATTTCTATAGATTTCAACAACACAAAAAGCCTGGTCAGTTCTCAAACTCGTAAAACTTGATCCAGATACCAGCACGCTAACCACTAGGCCACCACGCTACACTGCAGCCTTATGCTCCACTAACAGGAGCGAAGAGAATGAGTGAGTGAGTGTGACCACTAACAGCTTAACATGCCTATTAGTACAGTTTTCAATTGAGTGTCGTAAAACCAAAACCAAGGTAATTACTCTGGCCAATCGCAAAGGACACAGACAATCCAGTGAACCAATGAAAACTTGAAGCAAACGCACATTCCAGCATGAAGTGTGGGAAAATGTGCGCGAGCAAACCACAATTGGTTTTAGTTTTACTTCTGATTGGCTGAGAAAGTGGCGTGAGTTTTTTGAGCCAATCATTAAGCGTAGTAATGCAAAACCAAAGCAAATGTGAGGTATTTTTATAACTCAAGTGAAAACCGCTCTATGATACATGTAAATGTGTTTACTTTGGTTTGTTAAACATGTACAACTTGTAGTCATTTATGACCTTGATCAGGAATTTCACAACAGTTACCATTGTATTAAAAGTGTGAAAGGCAACTTGATTAGTATATCATAAGTGCATAAATATTGATATGCAGCTGCATTCCTTGTCTATACAGAAATGGAGGCCATTTTGTAACATGTATGAAGGAAAGATAGAAGATTTTAATTTTGGGACTCTTTTGAGGTAAGATGTTCTGAGTTTTCTGTCAAATATTAAACACCCTTTGTGAATCAATAAGGTCATGGTTTTCTGAGGTTTTCTTAATTAATAAAGAAATAGTTGAAACAATTCAGTATTTCAGTATTTTCAGATGGCTCCTGGCCTTATGAATGTTTGTTAAGGACTTGACAGTGTTCTCGCTAGAAATGAAACTTGTTTGGTTAACTTTTGTGTCATGCCCTGCGATAAATATGGTAACATGCAGTGTTCATTGAATACTGTTATTATTCTCTTCAGAATTGACTGCAGTAAGGGTTATGATGAGGAAAACACCATCTTAGGTAAGACAAGATACTTATTCTCTTTTGCAGCCATTATTTCTATCGTATAGGTGCTGTCTGTGTCTAGCCCCTTTAACTTGATTCACTTGTTTGTTTACAGTTACAAGAATCCAATTCTATGCAGTAGAGATTGCACGCAACCGGCGGAGACTTAACAAGCATTTCTTGGAGAAGTCCGCTAGTACCGAGGACTCCCATGAAAGATAGCATAGTGAGACATTTGAGTGCAAGTAATATAGATGTCCCAACTTAGCATCCTTAGGGCTAAAATAGGAGAAACTCTAAAACCCTCATGATATGAGAACCAATCAAAGAAGGCGTACTTCTGTGGGCATAATGTAAAATTAACTGGTTAATTTCCAGGTAGAATAATGTCTGAACATTGTAGATTTATACTACAGACATTTTAAGTGTCAGTTCTTTATCAACACATATGATATCGTGGGTTGAGTGACTGTTTTCTGATAAGGGATCAAGGACTTAAAAATAGCATTACTGGGAACCTAGTTTCATATGTGCTATGTTTTATTTTATTAAAGGGAAATCTAACATTTTGTTTGTCCTGTTACATATATGTGACACTTGGGTACAAGAAAACTAACTGTTGCCTACTGTCTTACTGTTCAAGGCACAGTCACCTAATGGTTAAGTGCAGTGTATTGTGTTCTTAGGCAAGACATCTTACTACAATTGGGTACTGCCGATTTAATACTGGGGGTAACCCTGTGATGGACTAGCATCTGATCCAGGGGGAGTAGAAATACTCACAGGTATACTCCTAGTCACTTAATGCTATGGAAACTGGGATAAGTTGTGGCCTGATGGGCCACTAGTCTTTAACACAGACTTTACCTACCTTTATCGACCATTATGCCTGACTCTATGGAAGTAGTTATTTTCCTTTCATTTATACACTGTACATTATATGTTAACTGTCTGCTGGTTGTCAGGGGACTGAGATCGATCATGTTAAACCTCATTTGTGATTTCTTACCTTTTTATGAAACGTTCAATTAGGCGAGTGTTAAGAAGAAAAAACTGATCACCACAAAAAAGAGCTCTAAAGTAAAATCTAAATAATAGTAAGAAGAATTGTCTTACAATCATCGAATGTTATGATCACGACATTCAATTTAGTGGGATGAGAGTTAAGGGGAAAAATTTGGGGAAAGAAAAAAAGGACAAAAGACAGCAAATAATACCCACTCAAAAACACAATTTAACTATTAATCAACACTGGTTTCAGCAACAATAAATAATACCACTTATAATTTCAATTTCATTAAATATTCACTTCTCTTTTTTTCTCCACTTATAGACCTGCCCTTTCTCCTCCTTGATTGATATCCCCCCGCCCCTCCTCTTTTCCAAAGCTAAATTCACTAGAGGAGAATTTAATGTAGGAACACTGTTAAGGAAAAGTCTGATGCCCAGGGTACGCAAAGGGTGCATTTTTGGTGAAGTTTTCTGAAGTGAAGTGAGGGATAAAGAGGAGTAACATGGGAAAAAGAAAGAAAGAAAAAAAGGCGAAAAACATTACCCACACCAGTAGACCATTCTTCCATCCCCTTTTCTTTGATTAACACCTTTAAAAGGCATCTTAAACTTCTTAAAAGCCATTACACCTTCTCCTTACACCGATGACGGCTTACATAATGAATAGAGTTTTGCTAAAATAAAGGTGCACATGGGTCCAAACGGGTTTCAATCAAGTGAACAGGGTCGCCCTTTTGGAAAGAAATTGAATATGCATTGAATATGAACAACTCTAAACTACCAGCCTGTGATAAAAAACGTAATAAAAACGCCTGGAATTTTTTCCCCCAAATCGAGAAAAGTCAGGGAATTTTTTTAGTTGTCAAAAGCGAGGCCGGAAAAACTCGGGCAGAAAATTGTATTTAAAGTTGTCGCAGATTTTGATTATGAGTGCAGTTATTGGTACCAACAGTCTCGTTATGGGCAGAGCAAAATAAGTGAAATCACATTTAAAGCAAAAAATGCTCTTTTTATTTGATAAGCCTCATAAAAGACAAAAGTTTAAAGTCAGGGAATTTGGTTTAAAACCATGCTATATGCAACCTTCATGCCATAGAGCTTGTGGAACTTGAAGAGGTTTTCTGACTATAAAGATTTATTAAAGTGCCACTATCAAATTTTCGATTTCCATTTTTTTACATTTTCGTGCACAATAAGACTTTCTTACTCGCCTTGCCAATTTTCAATCCATTACGAACATCAGAAGTCGTTTTATTTTAACGTTTATTTCCGTTCCAAGGCTTGGTTGCGAAAAGGGAGAAAATGACGTCAAAGGCTGCAAAATTCCTCACGGGTTGAAATTATAATAACAATATATATTGAAACTCACGCGAAAAGCAACAAAAACTTTGGGCTTGTTTTTCATGCTTTTTTCTATGCTGATTGTTATTCTAATTTCAACCCGTGAGGTATTTTAGCCTTTGACGTCATTTTCTCCCAATTCAATTCGCAACCAAGCTTTGGAACAAGGTTGATTAATGGCGGCCGTAAATTCTATGGAATAAATGTTATAATAAAACGACTTCTGGTGTTCGTAATAGATTGAAATTTGGCAAGGTGAGTAAGAAAGTCTAATTGTTCACGACAATGTAAAAAAATGGAAATCAAAAATTTGATCATAGTAGCACTTTAAAGGGGACACAGTATTCTCATGTGCCTTGTAGTAAATGGTAACACTTGTGAAAATTGGGAGTACGATAAATATTGTGGTATGAACATACACTTTTAATGAACGAAGCCAAAGTGGTTTCCTTAGTAACATGACGTACCCTGTCAACCTGATGAAATGCTGGCGGTATCCTGGGATGGACTACCTCCCATCTAGGGGAGTATAGCTCTTCTCGAGGGGACTACTTAAAATTATTAAAAACTAGCAATGGAATATAGCAATTCCTGCATTTTGATTGGTTAACAGGCAATGGTATATGAGCTCATGTACCATTCACCACAAATATGGTTGCCGCGATACGCTTCAACGAAAACAGCTGGGGAGCTAAAATATTGCAATTCTTTTTCATATCCAACGCGCGCTCGTGGAATAATTGTTAAATATTTTATACGGGCAAGCCTCGTCACCCTTCCCGAGTCGCCACGCACCCTTTGTCCCATGTCTCTACGAGTTTTTGTTTTTTAAACAGTAGGGACTGTAATCGACTTTGGGTTCGTGACGTTCCGCCTCTAGTTCAGTTCAAGTTAACCCCTGTATTGGGCGTGCAGGGCGTGGACGGGAGAGTTCAGGGACTGGACTAAACCCCCTCCCATCCCCAAAAAGAAGAAGAAAAATAGACGAAGTAATAGTAAATAAGAAATAACAACTAAAAAGCTCTTTACCGAAATACAGGCCTGTCGATATTATTTGCTACCGTTACCAAGGCCGTTGCCAGGCGTTTAGCATAGACGAGGCAAGTTCTTGCTAAAGGGTCCCAGAAAATGTAAGTCTAAAAGCTCTGAAAGACGTTTATTTCATGAGAAGAAATCAATCTTGTTCAACTGGGAGTCGTTTTCCTAACTAAACGTATTCTTTTTATTATTTTGGGTTAAAATCTAGACAAGGCAACTGCCTCGTCTTGCCTCTTGCTAGTTACGGCACTGGTTACTGTCGAGAGTTTGTACGTTCATTTGTGACATTTGTCGACGGAAGAGCTTGTCAACTTCATATCATTATTGTTAGGAAATGTTTACTTACTAAAAGAACATACACCAACAAACATTTGTGTTTGTTATATTTATTCTTGCGATCATCTTTTACTGACCTTGACGAATGATCCGGTTACAATATAGCGATTAGTTTCCGAATGAGTAGCTTTGAAGTATGTAGCGCATATTTGCATCTACATGTGTGCCACGTACAACACGGATGTCAAGGAAAAGGAACTAACGAGATTTGGACTAAAGTCAGGGTAAGAATTCTCATTATACTATTTATAGCCTCGATATTGCCGCCGGGAAAATGGTTCTTCGCTTCTTTTGATAATCGCAAGCACTCCGAAATCACAGTGGTATTATATCACCAAATCAAATGCGGAACTTGGGCTTCTTTGCCGTTTTTAAACGATTGGTAGTGAAATTCGAGTTGCTCTTAAGAAAACCGCACAGGGATTCCTGTTAGCTGTAGAATTAAGTTGACTGTGCGCAGTCGACTGAGCATGCCGGAGTCATTGGGAGATGGTTCAAGCGTAAGGAAACCGAAATAACACACGAGAAACATGTTATCGTACAGACATTCTTGCATGAAAGCGGAGCCATGAAACACGATGTATCGAGCTATAGCGGCTATTAACTTTAGGAGCAATAATCCCTTTATCTTCGCAAATTTTACTGTTTGTGGTTCAGCTCTTCCTTTGTGCTAATGTACCTTGTTATTTTTTACATGAATTAATGTTTCCCTTGATTTATAGACAATATCGGACCGGTTTGGAAATTTCGCTTTAAATTAAAATGCATGACGTAATCTTGTTTATTTAGAAATAGCTCCGCATCAAAGACTTTTCGAGGATTATTTAAAAAAATTCCGTTAGTAAAGCAGTTACAAATCGAAATATTTCTCCGCAATCTGTGCAAGGATTAAACTGCAAAACGTTTTCCGGAATGCAATCATTGCTTTATAAGCGGTGTTAAACAAAATTTCCATGTTGGCTGGTTTCCCAACTATTGTTTTTCATTAGTTCTGCGGTTTCGAATCTGTTCAGGTTTTGATTTTAAATTAACAGGAAGTACATTGCAGCTGACGTCATCGAAAATTCAAAAGTATTGGTTAAGGACGCACAGTGGAAAGTTCGATTCGGAACAGGCGCGATTCATACAACTTTAAATCCCGAAGTGTTTGAGTCTGTCTTATTTATTGCATTGTCGTTTTTCTGTTTCAATTCTGTATACAAACCCTAAGTCAATACTGCAGAAAACCAAAAAAGTATTAAACTATACCGGGGGTAGTTTCCCTCTTGTCCGGAATGAATAAATTAACTGATCCGAAACTGAAAATTATTATTAGCATTTGGGGGATTTTGTGACGTCAAACTTGGTTAAGTTCCCAGCAAGCGGTAGAAAATGTTGGGTTTCGTTAGTCGATCGAGTCAACTAGACTGAATAACCTTGAGCTTAAAAAGAGCAACGAAAAACTTCTTTAGCAGGTAAGTTCGAATATAGAAGTGTTTTGCTCGATTGCGTTTATAAGAGATACGATTTCTGTGCACGTTTTCAAGCAGTACTTCCTTTCGTGGGCGAACTTTCGATTTCCACCAAGAGTATTGGAATGTTTCTGAATGATGCTGAATGATTCTGAGACAAATCTGCAACTAAACTGAAACATCGGCCGAAAAAAACCCTCAAATAACGCCTTGTCGTATGATTGTGTTACGTGGCCAGTTGAGCTATTATTAAATCAGTTTTAAATGTTCCAATCAGTAATTTCAAAAATATACCGCCGGGTATTTGTTTTAAATTGAAGTGAATCTCGGCGGAAGTGAAAGAAATAAACTTGTCATTGCCTACGCAAAAGTTAACTGCATAATAATCTTCTTAATAGCTTATTAATCCTTTAATTTTAGTTCAGTAGTATGCCAGTTTGTGTTGCTGCAGTTTGGCCGTTGCATAGCCAGTCTTTCTCTGAGGTTTTCGGTTAATATTAAGGCTGCATTCATTATGTATGCTACAGGGGGGGGGGGGCAGAGGATTTTTTTTTTCAGCGGCTCGTTTTTTTATATCCCCCCCAAGGTCCATACAAATTTTCATAATCCCCCCATGCAATCAGCCGAAAAATGAATACCCCCCTCCTCCCTCACAAGAAATATCAAAATAAATATCTGTATAATAGTACACTACCTTATTATAGGAATATAACGAAGCATTTTAACAACGCGAACAAAATTTACGCGTTACAATAAAATTAACGCAAATTCAAGAAAGGTTCTGGTTAAATCCTTATAGTAAAAAAGTTAACATCAATAAAATTAATTCAAATTTTTGAAATTCGCCTTAATAACAAGTATCGTTAATTTCCTATAATGAGGTATATATGTTTGAGATTTCAAGAGACATGTTTAATAACAACATCGAGAGAGTTTTGACAGTTTATGTCATACCTATGCCAGCCAGTCTAAGTAGCGCAAATTAGGTATAGATAGCCTGCCAGCTCGTGTATGAGTACTACCAGGAGTATTGACTGTCACTCTCGTCGACAAAAGCATCAACCTCATCATCATCATCACTCTCACTATCACACTCATCCACGGATTCATCTCTGCTGTTGCCATCCTCTTCATCCTAATTTTCCGGCGTTCAGCATCATTCCTCTCAAGTGCGACATGTGCCATTATTCTCCTTATCTTATAATTTTTCTTCCCAAGGAGATAAAGTTTATGACGGTCTAAATATTTGTTAAGTTCTTCGACGTATAGCTTGTTCATATTTTCAAACGTGGACGTGATAGTTTTTCAGTCATATTGTTCATATCCTTTCATTGAACATTTAAGTGCACATTTGTTGTTCAATTTCATAAAACTGTGCACTGAATTACATTGTTTTCTTTTGCATTCATTGATTCAATAAAGTTACACTGCTTAGACTGAGGTTGCATTAAATGTTTCCATTTTTGATGTTTTACTTTCTATGCTGTATCGAAACATTACATCTACAGGCCAGGCACACTACTTGAAAACTTCAAATAGCTACTATAGTCTCTCATAATAATAGAGGTACCCTTGTTGCTTACAATCCTTGAAAGAATTAAGCTGCTGTATTTATCTTTTTTTTTTTTTCACTAGCTAGACAGAAGCTAGACAGAATCTTACAAAAAATAAGCATCCCCCCAGTAGATATTTAACAATTTTCATATCCCCCCTTTTTTTGCTCTAAAAATTTGAGAACCCCCCGAAAATCCTCTGCCCCCCCCTGTAGGATACATAATGAATGCAGCCTAAAAAGTGAAAATCGATCCAAAATGCAAATATCAAGAAATAATGGTTTTATAACTATAAAATTATTTTGTTGAGTCCTTGAGTTAGAACTTTTTAGATTTTTATCAAAAATATGTCAGCAACTTCGATTTGTTTGGAAAAGATAAATAAGGAAGCTGCAAAAATTCTGGTTGCACTCCACAAACAACTTGATTTCTTTAATTTCCGCCTCAGCAAACAACGAGCTCGAGTTAACATTAATTAATGCTACATTATCCAAAGACCTCCCTTGTCTAGCGCTAGCCTGCATGGCAAGGCTTTTGCTATTTTGTCGGGTTTGCGAGTCGCCGGCGAAGCTGAAACAGAATGCCTGTAAGAGCGTAGCGATGCAGGCCATCCTCTTTCTGAAAGGTAATTCGTTTATTTCGAAAGCATTTGCAAAACGCCCCCTTGATTCTCTTTATTCATACAAAATTGATATCAACAATCTATTCACATTAGTTATTTGTTATTTTCTTTCAGCGCTGTACTACAGAGTAAGCAAGCATGTCTAATCAATCCAACCGACCCCTTTATGGCCGCCCTCCGTCTTGGCCCGATGCAGAGGGGATAGTCAGTGAACTTATGGAGAATGTGGCGGCAGGTACGTTTCACTGACAATTCTTTTTTTACAGGCTCTAAAACTAAATTAATTTCATTCTCCAAAGGTTCATACTAGTTTTACAGGCAGCTTGTTATTATGAAGATAGGGGGTTTTGGTCTTTTGTTATTTCGGACACCTTATCAATATGTACACCTTCTTTGGTCATTATACAGTGTCCGTATCAACAGGGTTTGCCACGTCTGTTCTACTAACGTGGCTTTTCCACGTGCTGTAAGCTGGCTTCTGAAAATAAGCCCTCCCCAAATTCCAGACCCAAAATCCACATAATAAGCTCCTCCAGCCTATCTAGGGCTGGGTTGCTCAAAGCACGATTAAGCTAATCCAGGATTAGCGTGAAATTTGATTTCAGTCCGTGTTTTAAGTTCTCGGTGAGACTAATCTCAAACTCGACTTATCTCAAACTCCAACATAAGCAATAAACATACTTTCAATCAACACACTCGATCATCTTATAGTCATGGGTTAGTGTTCACCGTCTTTTTTTAACACCGCGGCCCAGGAGAACATTAGCCACTGGGCTTCTCTGGTTGAGGTTTTTCGTATCTATTTTCATCACTTGTCTGCTTGGCAATTGATTGTTTATGGCAAAAAGAAATGAGATGTTGGTAGCCGTTACTCGGGAATTTTGAGAGGGTTAATTTTAAACAACAACTTTCACTTAAATTCAACTCGAGCTCTGTTTTCTGTATTTGGTCTTTGTTAAAAAAAGGCGCAGCGTGCCGGTTTTCAGTTGACTGCGGAAAGCTCCGGAAATATTAAGTTGTTTTGTTTGTTTTCGTTTCTTCTTTTGAGAAGACCACTAAATGGTCAAAATAAACTCCCTTGTAAGCGACGAGAGAAGACGTCTGAAGTTCTGTCTACCCTCTTGTTACCGTTGTTCTTAGCAATTAGAGAAAACTGACATGTCTATATCAACCAATCAGGAGCCAAACGAAAGCCACACGTGACTTGGTTTACGTGCGTTTTCCCGCCCTTATTATCGGTTGCATGATTTTGCCTAGTCATTAAATTTTTAGACACGTACAATATGACAAGGCAAAGCCGGCTGGGATATTTTCTTCGCTTTCCATTGATAGAAAAAAGGGAGGGCTGTCTCAGGCAAGTGTATCGGAGTTCAAGTTGTGGTACGATATACAGATAGCGGGAATCAAAAGGGGTTGAATGTCTGAAATTGTTATGAATATCTAAATAACTAAGGAAGACAAAGATGGAGCACTTATAGCCTGAATTTGATAAGACTGTTTAGAACTGCTCGAAGCTAAGATTTCATTGGTCGAAAAAATGAATATTTCATAGCTACATTTCATGATGAAAGAAGATACATAACACCACCAAAAATAGCGTGATCTATTCCGTTTGAGAATGGAAGACAAATATTTGATTGGCACAGTAGCACCCTGAGGTTGTGTTGTAAAAGCCTGTATGTTACAGATCACTAACTATTTCTATTGTTTTATTTACGACAGTTTCTAGCTCTGATCAGACAAGCTTGGTTACCATGGATCCTCAGTATTTCTCGCCCAAATTTCTGGAAACCCTTACTACCGGGGGACAGGCTCAATACAATCCCTTGCTTGCTTGCCCAACCCCTCCTGACAGCATCAGTGGTGCAAACACGCCATCTCCCAGTGGAGTTCAAAATGGTCCAGCATCGAACGGTCCCCCGGAGGATAATATTAACTTCAACTATACGCCTCATGTTTCAAGCCCAGGGCCATCTACTGCAGCCGTACCCGCGCCTTGTCGATATCCACCGTCTGGCAATGGGACTTACCCGTTGAGCTGTAGTTTACCAGTCGGCAGGGCTGAGGTTGAAAGACGAGACGCGGCAAGAAGACTTCAGCTGACTTCGGCGTGCTGCAGCGATGCAAGTATTAAGATCCTTAATCCAAAACCGGAGTATGACAAGGTGCAGAAAAAGCATGGACCCAGAGGAAAGATTTCAGAACAAAGAATTCACAACGGACAGGTACGCTTAAAGTGCACGGTTGTCGGTGAAACGAGTGCCGTTTTTGTCATATTCTCGTAAGAAACCGAACAGCTTCCTAATGTTTTCTCTTTTGACGAGAGCCTAGTTGGCCTTAATTTAAAAGTTAGAAGCTTCCGAGATAAAACTGGTGTACTTTCTTCATTACAAACTCAGAACAAACCTTCATCTGTAAACCGTCGTCCACATGCAATTACACTTACAAACGACTTATTCTCTGACAGACAAAGCTAACAGTGGAGTACAACATGTTTTGAATGATACAAATTTAGGCATTATCAAAAAACTTGAAAGCTACAATCATTGACAAAACCTTGGCGCTGTTGCTGTTTTTCTTACTTGAAACATGAAAAAGTCAAGTAATTTCCCCTCCCCCCTTTGCAATGTTGCGTAGCATGCAAAAAAATAATGCCTTCATCAATTACTTTTCCTCACAAACGGAAACGCACTGCACGAAAAGTTTGGGCACATTGTGCTATCCAACACTGAAACGGGGGGATGGGGGTGGGTGGGCCAACGACTTTTGTCAATTATTGTAGAACTAGGAATGTCCAGGATTGAACGCTAATGAGATGCACGTTCTTTATGATAGAGATCACTAATTGTCTTGAGTGATAAAACTTCGCCAAATTCCCATGATTACGTCAAATATGAAGTAAGATGAAAATGGTCGATAATCTAGTCATATTTGAAGTACTTACTAAACAATTCCTGCGTTTATCAGTGGTCAGGATTTGTATTCACAACAATGACTGAACATGCAGACCGGTCTCTTCAAATTAAGTGTGCAAACGATTAAACCGTCAGTTTTTTTAAAAAAAATTCAAAATCTTACTGAGCTCTCATTTAATTTCTTTGTGTTCTTTTGCTTTTTAGGTTGAGATGCAAATAGAAACTAAGCTTCCATTAAATCACCTCGAAGTCTATGTAATGCGTGAATTCGAGGCTGAAAAGAAATTAACTGCTAAAGATACAAATTCGTACGGAGTGGGACCCACAAGATTTACCCAGCTGGATATCAAATCGACACAAGTTGCCGGTCCGTGCAATAAATTATTCACTTTTCTAGCTGACAATATACGCAATACAGTTCCTAAAATAAACTTCCCCCCCCCACCTCTCCGAAAATAAGCCCCGTCCCCCTCTCCTGAAAAAATAAAGTAAGCGCCCCAAATCTCAGACGCAAAAGTCCTTTAATTTCGAAAATAAGCCCCCCCCCCCCCGAATCTAAGACTTCGAGCTCATATTATTTTAAGTAAGTGTCCTGCGCAGCGTTAATTGAAGTGAACACGTTAAATATTTATTGTAACGTTTAACGCTGTAATTTTCCATGAAAAACTGAACATTTCGGCAGTGCTGCCTTCATCAGTTGTAAAAAGTGAAAATGATCGGTTTTTACATTGAATTTTACAGCGTTAAACATTACAGTATCCAATGTGTTCGCATTATTTTATACCTTGTAGAGCTTGTTCGGTATTTTACGTTGTAAGACAATATTCGTGTTTTGGACTTTCTGACGTTTATTATGTCTTTCCCCACGCCCAATTAGTCTCATAAACAAGGTAAAACTTCCTGAAGCCCATTTACAATGTTACATTAAGCACCAACTAATTCAATATAACTTGCTATTTTTAGTCAGCAATTCAACCTATATTTGCAAATTTGACCTTGATTCCGTGTACAAGACACCGGATGGCAAGGAGGTTTACAAACTGGAGAAGACTAAAGGCCTTGAGTATAACCGATTCCAGCTCAAGGTTTACCTTCAGTTCGTCAATGGAACTTGTGCAGTTCTTTATCCATACGAGTTTGTCCTCAAAAGCGCCAAGACAATAAAACGTAGGTAGACGATATTATTGACTTAAATTACTGGGCATTTCATGTCAGTCGTAATCGAGTGAGTGGACAGAAATATTAATTATCAGACTGCCCGGCCAAACAATTTTGTTTAGATTCTCGCCGTCGCACCTGGGTATGATGCCGAGACAATACTGGGCCGGACAGAGACTTGCCCCAAGTCGATAATTTTGATATTTGACGATTGATAAAATTTATTCTTTATGAAAGAGTACAGGAGTTTTACGATAATTTCTTAAAAAAACGCAATGGTTTTCTTACTCTTTGTCATTTTACGCGAGTGCGACGCTCGTCCCTAGAAGCACGAGTCAACATGGCTGACTAACGACTTTTCTGCTGATACCAGTAGCACGAAAGCAGGACTTTACTGTCGTGTAATGTTCAAGTAAAGCTAGCGTAAATTTGAAATTTAAACAGCTTTATGATACTTTACACTTTTTAAAGCTGACCTTTAAGCCAGCTTTACACTCATGTTTAAAGATTGCTTAAAGAGACTAAAATTTTAAGCCAACTTTATGTTAGGCATGGAGTTCCCGGTGTTGTGGTCTGGTCTTTGCCCATTGTACTGTGCTTAATGTGAAATGCTCGGAGATATTAGCTGTATGAGCCACTCTACAAATCCTAAGATAAAGAAAAGTGATTTATGTATGTATGTATATGTAAAGTTTCTCAAATGCCGACTGGGGGTTTAACGGCCTTTAAAATAAGTAACTAACTTAAACGATATTTAAGCCACCTTTAAGTTTCCGTAAATCTCTATTTTCATGCTGTGATAGACTAGTATGTCTTTCTCGCGTGACTTATTACACGACTGCAAAGAGTATTTACCTCTCTTATATCATGTCATTCTAGTTTTCTTGTCTTTCATATTTCAAAAGCTACAAACCCAATCCCCGTCGCATCTACTTTCGGTATCAGCTTCTCCGCCAGCAGTTCATCGGCTGCTTCGCCACTTCCCACGGGTAAGACACGTCCAAATGTTTCTTATGTATATAACTGCATTTATGAAAACATGGTCAACGGAAAGTGACCTGAGTGTTTTTGACCACGTACGTTACACTGCGAGAGGAGAAGAG
>NC_135771.1:19234936-19409936 GCF_052425735.1 Oculina patagonica
TAATACTTGTTGTTCTCAAATACCGGGGCCATGTATTAAAATTTCGGCGTTTCGGTGGCTCTCTCGATCACAATACATAAACAAACTCCAAAAGCCTTGCGGCAAATACGGTCAAATACGGTACATGTTTAGTAAATGAGCACGAGTAATATAACTTTTGAAAGGGTAGCAGTGTTTTTAAATACTAGAAATTTGTAGTCTTTATAAAAACATACCGGTACATGTAGAAGTACTTGTTTATTCCAAATCGTACTTGATAAAACATGCCTCGACTAATAATTACTTGCACCGTGGGACATTTCATTCTACGGGACCCCCTCCCCCGAATGGATAAGGCTCTTTAGAATAAGACGGGTAGGATTTTTTTAAAGAACTTGACAAGAAATAAGGGGGGGGGGTTATTGATTTGATTCCCCAGTGTGGGTAAAGGTCAATTTTAAGTAATTTTTACATGTAACGTTTGTTATGTATTTTAATAAGCGCAATAAAGACATTTTATTTATTTATTTATTCCATAGCATGAAGTGACTAGGAGTATTTTTACTCCCCCCTGGATGGGATGCTAGTCCATCATAGGGTTACCCCCAGGAGTACACTCGCCAGTACCCATTTATACACCTGGGTGGAGAGAGGCACTATGAGAGTAAAGTTTCTTGCCCAAGAACACAACACAGTGACCCTCGCCAGGGCTCAAACCCGGACCACTTGATCTGGAGTCCAGCTTGCCATTAGGCCACTGTGCCTCCCATTCTCGGGGTGGGTGGGGGATATAAATTTAAATGTTCCTGTTAACTAATAATATGTCAGATGGCTCCTAATCATCACAACTGTGAAATATTACATTTTTTAGCCCAGAAGATAATTCCCTGGCAATGGTAGATGCCATAAAGATGATAAACAGAGCTGCAGACCTCTGCTTTTCAAACAAGTTCCTTCAAGCAAAAAGTGAACTGGAACCATGGTGAGAAGTTTATACTCGGGGAAGGGGGACTCCATGTTTTATTTGGTGGGAGTGTTCCTCCCAGCTCTCTTAATCCTGACTTAGTTTCATCAAAAATACATATTTTTGCAGCATGCTTTGCTTGCTTGGCCATAACATGTCACAACAAGGCCACATTGTTATAAGATGTTGAATCAAAATATCAGGATTGCTTCTAATGATTTGCATGAGTGGGGTTATAGACACATGCAGCCATACCTACAATCAAATGGTCACAGGTATATAATTTAAACAAATCAATCACATTTTCCATGGTCTTCACTCTAAGAACATTGCAATGAAACATAAATAACTGGTTTAAATATACTGGTAATTATAAGTGAAACCACAGTGAGGTGGTTTAAATGCAAGATTTTGGACATTTTATAGTTGCATTTTGATGGTCTATAAGAGTTAAGTAGACTATGAAATTAGAGTTTATTTGCTTGCTTTTTGGAAAAATGCCGAAAATGGGTGAATAAGAGGGAAAACCGTTTTATGCCCTAGAAAGTTGCTATAATTAATAATTTTATTTCGATAAAAATTAATGTCTAATAGTATTTCATGTAATCACTTATGTTTTGTTGTTTTAAGGATTAATAAAAGCATGTATCATGCAGTGGCGTATAGCAGTGTTATCTGCATTCAGGCTCTGTTGAAATTTGAACAAGTAAGTAAAGCTTTTTTAACAAAATAAATATAACTATTAGTATTGGTAAGTAACATTGATTTTTTCGTCTTTTTGTTCCAAAATTGATTAACATCGTAATTCTCATATTAAAATATCAGCATACCTCAAATGACCATTGTGCACTGGCCCTGCTTTACGCTGTCAAACATTTAAAATATAGCCCCAATTATTACTGAAAGTAGTTATAAGCAACCTTTAGATTTGACTACGAGTACAAGATCGAGTACGAGTATGACTTTGCAATTTCGAGACAGATTGTATCCCCCAAACTGTAACTCTTTCCTGTTGCTGACTAACACATAAATTTATGTTAAGGATAAGATTGGTGCAATAAGTGATTGTATGAAGCACACAAAATTAATTTGGTTTGAAAACTCCTACTCCTTCTCAATCTCGTACTCGTACATGTAGTAACCCTCCAAGTTAAGACCATTTTAGTCGCCATGGCGACTAAAATTTTGGAGCTGGTGACTAAATTGGAACCGAAGTCGCCAGCCTGAGGACTAAAATTGAGAAGAATGATTGAAAGTGTGAACTTAATTTAGCTACTAAAATTTTTCACTGGCGACCAAACTTGAGCAGTCCGTGGCCAAATGGCCACCAAGAAAAAAATAAACTTGGAGGGTTGATGTAGTCCAATATATAGGTTGCTATTTTCAGGAAGCTTAAGAATTCTATATTTTTACAATGGTTTAATAATAGACTGCAAGCAGTCAGTCTTTATTCCTCAAATTCTCTGTGCGTTAGGCCACTGAGAAAGGCCTTCAGGCTAGCACACAGCAGTTCCAACTTACCTCAAGAGCAAGCTGAAAAAAAACACACATTTTCTTTGCACCGTGGGAGGTGTGGTAACCTGATGGTTATAAGCTGGACTCCAGATCAAGTGGTCTGGGGGTGAGCCCTGGCCAAGGCACTGGGTTGTATTTTTGAGCAAGACACTATACTCTCATAGTGCCCCTTTCCACCCAGGTGTATAAATGGGTACCGGCAAATTTAATGCTGGGGGTAACCCTGCGATGAGCATCTCATTCAGTGGGGAGTAGAAATACTCCTAGTTGCTTCATGCTACTGAAACTCGGATAATAAGCTCCAGCCTGTTGGGCCACTAGGCTGAACCACAGACTTTACCTTTTATCTTATAAGGGACACTTGTACCCCATTTAACCCTTTGGCAGCTGGCGATTTTTGAACAAAGTGTATTTTTTGGACAGATATTAGCTATATCTACTCCAAACTACTGAAAAAGGCATTTACAGCATAAGAGAACACTTTTCACGTTTGACAGCATTGAATTGTTCAGGCATGCACACAAATCATTTTTTTTCTATGACAATGTTTTTGCAGTTAGGTGTGGGCTTAGTGCACCTCACTCTCTGATTTTCTAATCCATGTCATTTCAGCAAGCCATTCAGAAAGCAAGTGATAGCATCAAGCATGCTGTGAGTGTTTGTGAAAGGTATCAAATCAGTTTACTCTGTGCATCACATGTTGTCAGTCTTATTACTAGTAAATGTGCGGCTCAACAAAATTTCATACATGCTCTAAGAAATTAAAGGTCATTGGAAATTTTTAGGGCCAGAGGGTGTGTATTTTTTTTAAGGAAAGAATGAAGCTAAATTGCAGTTTCCAGAGGGAACCAAACAACGTACCTTCTGTCTTATTGTTAATTACGTGATTGTACATATTGTAATTTTGTATATTATTTATTTTATATTCCATACTCGTCTTATTTTATTTATTCATTATTTATTTCCTCAAAGATATTTGCAATCTCGCTACTTTAAATTCAAGGTGAAATAAAGGTTATTACAAGTATTGTTGTTAGTATTGTATTTAAGAAGGCTTACATGTATGAATATTTTATAGGAGTAATTGCTGCCAGCTTTAATATATTAAAGACATGATCTCTGATTTTTCAGCTTTAAGATTTCAAAAAGCAATAAGTAACTTAACTACTACATGTAATTCTTTACCAATTATTTTCAGACACAGGAAAAAGCCAACTTGGTCAGAGACATTTTCGAGTTGGATTTGGAATCCCTCGTATGATGAGTTCACTGAAGGTAAATATATAAGTTATTGTCCTTTGTTCATTAAATACATCTTGAATAATTGAGCTTTATGTTGTATGATTTCCAAAGTCACATTAAATTACATTTGAATTCCAGTAATTAGAGTAATTCCAATTATATAGTAACAGTGTTTTTCAATTTTCAGAGGAAAAGCATGCAGAACTGTGTTATACAGAATGTCTGTTACTTGATGCTTTGCTTACCTTTATTCAGGTATTTAATATTACTGTCGAAGCTCTCTTAACGGACACTCTCGAAAGCGGACAGCTCTACTTACGGCCGCTTTGTCTGAAACGCCGTTTTAACTCCCATACAAACTCTGTATTTTTACATTCTCGTAAGCGGACATTCCCATAAGCGGCCGCGGACACTTTCAGAGATTACGACTCAGACTTTTTCTTTGTTTTTCAAGCTCCCGTAAGCAGACACCCTAAAGAAAATCCTTTTAACAACCTCTGTATCTTGTTTTTATCAATCAACTTCACATCGCCGTGCGTCACAAAGATTTTACAGTAATTACAGTATCATATTTCAGTGTTTGTTTTGTCGTCAACCACGCCCGGTTACATTTCGAAACACCACTTAATGCATATTTGCATTATGTTAGCTGGGCAAGCTCCTGTAGGCGGCCATCTATCCCCTACACCTCTAGTGGCGGCTTACGAGAACCATTCTCGTAAGCGGCCAGCTCCAGTTGCGGACACTTTTTTCGCGTCCCGAGGGTGTCCGCTTAAGAGAGCTTAGACTGTAGTAATATTATCATTATTATCATTATTATTAGTAGTAGTAGTATAATTATTTCCTTACATATCTATTAACAAATTTCTTGATTTTGATTGGTTCTGTGCGTGCCTATTTGTCGTGTAAATGGCGTGCGATCGTGTGGGTGTCCAATAACAGGTATCCAATTTGAACAACTTTAAATTGGATACCTGTAATTGGACACCTACACCACACCAAATTGTACCAAGGGTTATATCTAACCCCAACACAAACACAAAAAATCTGCATTGGGCCCAGTGGCCAGGTTAGAAGAGGCATTGTGAGTAATAATATTTAGTAACTTGTCCAAGAACACTGGCTAGGGTTTAAACCTGCACCACTCAATCCAGCGTCCAGCACGCTAACCATTTGGTCACTGCACCTTCTCATGCCATAACCTGATGCAAATATAAGAGTGAATAGTATTTATATACTGCTCACATATTTTTGTATTCCTGTAGGATGACAATCTTGTCAGCTTTGTTTGGGGAGCTTTCAAAATCAGGAGCTGTTATCAGAATTACAAGTACTGACTTCCATTTGTTACTTAAATGGAGTGTTGATTTTATCAAGTACAATTTAGTTATTAATAATAAACTTGTACAAGTAGCTTGGAATAATATGCTACTTCCATAAAAAATGCCGTATATATTCAATTAAGCGCCCTGGGCCCTTATTAAATTTTTGGAACTTGAGGGTGGGCGCTTATTAAAATTTTCACCATTTATAGCAAATAGTACATTTATTTTTCAAGAAAACAATGTATAAGAACTAAACGTGAAGATGTAGGAAAGCTGAATTTTAACTGTTCATTTAAAGTTTCAGTAACTTTCAAGTAGTACTTGAGCAATTTTAATCTCAACTTCAACAAAAATCAACATTCCGCTTGTGCCCTCATTTAAGTGGGGTGGGGTGGGTGCTTATTAACTTTTCCAACCTACATGTATAGGGTGGGCACTTATTCGAGGTTGGGCGCTTAATCGAATAAATACAGTATGTGATGTTACAGATATCAAAGTGTTTAACTTTCAATGGAAGTGGCTCATGTTCTACACAAGCCATGAGAGGAAATGTTTTTGTGTAATTAATCGGGCATGGCCGATTTATAGTTTACCCTTTGGTCGTCCTAGAGCGTAGTCTCCTGGCGCGGCCAAAAAGACGGGGATAGCTTGGGGTTGCTACAAAACCGCTACGGCAACCCTCCAAGTTTATTTTTTTGCTTAGTAGCCATTTGGCCACCGACTGCTCAAGTTTGGTCGCCAGTGAAAAATTTTAGTCGCTTAATTAAGCCACGCTTTCAATCCTTCTCCTTTATTTTAGTCGCCAGGCTGGCGACTTCAGTTCCAATTTGGTCGCCAGCTCCAAAATTTTAGTCGCCATGGCGACTAAAATGGTCTTAACTTGGAGGGTTGTACGGGTGACGCATACCGCAATGGTTTTCATTTTAGTTTTGACAGGAAATCGTTGCAGGCACACTTGGTCGACTTTTGGGTTAAAGCTGATTTCCAGTCCGTACTGCGCAGACTCGGGGTTTGTTTTCGTTTTTGTTTTGAATTCGTTGAAACGTTACACTTCGGTGACAGCATACATGAGGTTTTTTAGTCCGCCATTACAGTTCGTTTCGTTCAAGGATTTCCGATGAGCTGAAACGTCGGTTTGAAATAGCGTCAAGGTTCTTCTACTCGATATTATTTGTTCTGCAAGGATATCTGGCGTTAATAATGAAGAAAAAGGTAAGTTTGTCGCGGAATTTTTAGTTTTGCTTGTAAACATTCCTTCGTGGTGGGCTCAAATAAACATTGCAGCCGAGATTGCGCAGTACGGACTGGAATTCATCTTTAATGTGTAATCAGGTTGTGTTTTTTTGCTTCGGCGGAAGGACAGAGAAAAAAGCTTACGGGGCAAAGTACAGTATGGGGCCCAGTTCTCGGCCACTTTTGACGTAAACTTGTATTTCTTACCTCAGAAGAACCGCAGGAACTTGAAATTTCTCCCAGAGCAAGCTACATTATTCAGCTTTTTGGTGTAAAGCTATCGACCGGTCAAAAATTAATTTTTCCCGAGCAATAATAAAAATAAAAGCTCCATTTGTGGGCCCAGTTCTCGGCCACCTTGGCCCAGTTCTCGGCCACTAAAAAGCTTGTGCGTAATTATCTGTAAAAAAAATGCTCAATTAATTTTCACAGTCATAAAATCACTCTGTAAACCTATTTATGTTATATCGATCCCAAATTATTTTTATGAGGCTTTGTTTTACTTTAGAAAAGAAGGATTTTAACGCGCCTAGTTGCCTATGTGCAGGTTCTAGCAACGCATTGTGTGACCCGGGCATTTAGATGGTTTATTTTGCAGTGAAAAGGTCTTGAAAGATTTAGGTGTTGTAGAAATAATAGACAAGACAAGAGTCAGCTCAAAACTTAGAGATAAGATTGAACTTTATTTTTAAAACATTTATTTCTTTCATTCTGGCAGCAGCAGATGAAATTATATTAAAAACCAAGCGCTAAGCTGTGATAGCGAGCAGGGTGGCCGAGAACTGGCAAATACGCAAACGTCGCAAGAAAAACTTTCGAAGTAAATTAAGACCAAAAAATACAACGGTTCAACGAAAAGTTAACTAAAGCAGAAAGCTGAATTATTCTACGTTTCACATGCCAAAAATTAGCTCGTATGGTGGGGGCTTTTGGATAAAATACGAATTTAACTACATCCATGAATTTTAAGGAGCCGTAAACAAACAAATTTTTCGGGAATGCAAATTCACCTACCTCCGCGTAAACTCGACGTGTGAGCTTTCTATATCGAATTGAACGATCAAACTCAAGATACTTAAAGCACATGAATCAGTCTATCGTTTGAAGGAAATACCTTTTTCTTTTAATTCAACTGGAGTGTGAAAAAACGCGTTAAACACAAAGTGGCCGAGAACTGGACCCGGCCGAGAACTGGGCCCCATACTGTACTGATATTCACCATTGTGAAATTGCACTTACTTTGACAAGTTAAAGTTATTTTTGTAAATGAAAAAGGTAACGTCATTGATGTCACGCAGTATTTTTTTTAGCAAACTAGATGGTTTGCTGGTTTCTGACTATGAATGGGGGTGTGATCTTGCGGTATATTTTTTGAGCCTGACTCCGCCGTAAAACTTTTTTTTTTATTTAGCAAGAACTGTGTCGATTTTCATTTCTGAACAATTGGTCGTCAAGTCGTTTGTCACAAAGAGTAGAATGTTTGTACAGCATGTTTTGGAATTATTTTAGATTTGGTTAGTAAGACGCTTCTGAAGACCTGAGCAAAACATTGGGAATGTACAGTATTAATAGGAACTTGAATGGAATTTTTCACAAGTTGGATAAAGGTATCAACTGAAAAAAATGGACTTCAAAATGAGAACTTGGATTTTGTTGTAATTAAATTTTATCGCGGATTGGATGCATAATATCACGGCTTTGAAAGTCTTCAAATAATTAGAAAGGTTCCTTTCTTCCTTTTGATCTTATTGTTATTTTCATGTATTGATTATTCGAAAGTGGTTTTCGTTGATACGAAAAAAAAAACGGGTTTTCACTGAATTGCTTGAAGTATTTTTAGACGTGATAATATTGGCTTAATCAAATTACATTGTGCATGAAATATTTGTTATTCTTTTGTCTTGGAACTTTGAGGAAATTGAAATTTTTGTTTGACAGTAGTGTATGAAAGGCATTTTATAGAACTGAATAAAAAATAAGAAACATTGATAAAGGTTATTTCAAAGATTTATTTTGCCTGATTTTGAAGGGTTTCAGGAGTTTTAAAGAGTGCTGGTAAACGGCTGTATGTTGTTTGTGATTACGGATCTTATTTAGTTTCGAACGCTCTAATTTTTGAAAGGTTAAAACAGGTTAAAACCGGGCAGTTTCATGAGTTTTTTGGGTAGAAAGGTACGGTGGTGGTAAAAAAAAAATGTTTAGAAAGGAATGACAGTAGTAGCACGTAAGTCGGAGGTTTGCGTGAGTCACGGGGTATAGTATGCGTGAGCTGGATTTCCGGAGTCATAACGGCATGTTTTGTTAATTGGGCGTGGCCGATTTATAGTTTACCCTTTGGTCGTCCTAGACGATAGTCTCCTAAAAATTACGGGGATAGCCTGGACCAATCGGTTTCATTTCAGTTTTGACAGTAAATCGTTGTAGGAATACTGGGTCGACTTTTGGGCTAATCTGCAATCTGGTTCTCTTCTTTGCTTCGGCGGGAGGACAGAGGAAAAAACTTAAGGGGTAAAGTACTAATAATCACCATTGTGAAACTGTAGTTGCTTTGACAAGTTGAAGCTATTTTTGTAAATAAAAGGGGTAACGTCATTGATGTCACGCAATGTTTTTGTGGGAAACTTTTGAAACTAGACGCTTTGCAGGTTTCTACAAATAGCAGTGTGATCTGGCGGTACATTTTTTTGAGGCGGACTCCACTTTAAAACTATTTTTCATATATTTAGCAAGAAGTATGTCGATTTTCATTTCCGCACAGTTGGGCGTCAAAGTCGCCTGTCACAAAGATTAGAATGTTTGCACAACTTGGTTTGGATATATTTTAGATTTGACTAGTGACGTTAGTAAGACACTTCTCAAGACATCAGCAAAACATTGGCAGTGTACAGTATTGGTGTGAACTTGAATGAATTTTTTACGAGATCAGTAAAGCTATTGAATAAAAAGATGACTTGAAAATGAAAACTTCGAATAATTATAATTAAATACCAATTGAATTTGAGATGAGAAATTCCGGAAGTGACATCTGTGTTTAAAATAGGAATTTTTGTACAACTTAAAGTTCCGAAAAAGACCACATGTTTGGTAAAAATCACAGACAAACATGATCAGGAAAACAAAACAGGCCAATTGGTTTTATTCACGAAAATACAACTTTCTTGAGAATGAGTTTGTAAACAAGACAATGAAATCGAATTACATTTCACACGAAATTTGCATACATTTGAACTTGCAAAAAAGAAGTATCTCTGCCGAGACATAATAGCGTCAGACCTTACATTAATAATTATTGTATTCTGATCTGATTGTTATTTTTTATGCATAACTATTTGAAAGTGGTTCTCATCGATGAAAACAAAACGGTTTTTCATTCACTGCTTGAAGTATTTATAGACGTGAAAACATTCGCTTAATCAAATTACATTCTGCACGAAATATTTTGTATCCATTTGTCCCGAAACTTTGAGGAAATTGAAATTTTTGTGGACAGTACTGCATAAAAGCAGTTTTATAGAATTGAATAAAAAGATAAGAACCGTATTGATAAAGGAAATTTTAAAACTTTATTTTGGTTCATTTTGACGAAATTCAGGATTTTCAAAGACTGCCAGTAAACGGCTGTATGGTAGCGGGCAGAAGTCGGTTCGTTCTGAATTTTTCAATACGGTATACAAGTTACAGGTCAATAAACAGACCCTCTGTACAGTAAAAAACGTTTTGGGAACAAACCATTGTGAACTCATTTTCTATGTTGATCAGTAAAAATCCTTAGTACGACATGGGGCTTGTTATCAAGTTTGTTAGTACGTTAATACTGCAAGGTGTATAACCTCAGAGAATTATTATCAGTGTGTTTTGTTTTATTAGCGGTTTATACTCCAAGGTCTTGGAATGGGAGATCAAAATTAAGGCAAATTTCTGATATTATCTGATTGCTTGGCACAGATTAGTATGATACTTAATTGGTTAGGAAATTTAAACAAACATTAAATTGAATGAGAGTAGAAAGGGAGGGACAGGTGGGGGTGAAAGGCTAAGGAGATGGAAAGGGAGGGAGAATTAAAATCCATGCTTGGTTATATCACGCAACCTTTGACTTCTGTTGTTTTCTCACAAGAACAAAAATTAAGATGGGGTTCTACCTGAATTTGAATGGAACTTTAAGAGATTTAAAGAAGGGATTGAATAAAAAGAATGGAAACACCTTCAAACAGTTGACCCCCTCGCAAGAGCACTCCGGGTTGTCAGGAGACTGTTTGGTGTCCGTCCACCAATTTTTAACTTCAAATTCAAATTTTAAAATCACATTAAATCTTCAATATTTCTTATTTTTCTACATTTTACTAATCCTTTGAGAAAAACTATCGCCTCCCAGACATCCCCCAAAATCGTTCAAAAATTAACAAAATACTGCAAAACATATATATATGGGATAAGTAAAGCTTTTTTGGATTCCTTGAAACGCGGCTGAAATGGTTTTCAGTGTTTTCCAGCCCTTATACTTTGGGTCAGTACTACTATTCTTCACCAGTTTCTATTACAGTAATGGTATGAAACAAATACCTAATCATTGGTCAATAAGTTGTGATCATTTTCTTGACAATAGTACCTGATTAGGAGTTGTATACTGTTCCATTAAAGTGTAAGGACTGGAAAATACTGAAATGCGTCAGCCACCTAAAGCGTTGGAAAACTTGGTCTTCAGGTAAAACCCCGCCTTTAGGCTGTCAAAATGACGTTGCCATGGTGATTTCAAGTTACTGGCACAATAACTAATCCTACCAAATTATTGCGAGATTAATTTTCGATAAACGTGCAAAGTTTGGCAGCGTTTGGTTGAATCTTGAAAAAGTTATAAGCGTCAAAAGTCAGCGAGGGCCTCAAAAGCCCCCCCCGGCCTGAATAGGTTTAAGTGACTGTTTTTGCAGTGATTTTTACTGTACTGTACCCTGCCTTTCAAGTCAAAACAGATAGCTAATTATTAAGCGCCCGATTTGAAGCTTCTCAAGCTTCTCAAGCTTCTTGTTTCTAATTGACCTAGACCATCTTGGTTTACAAACGCGAGCGAAAACTGGGGAGAGTGCAAAAATCCTGTGAAGGGCAGGATGTTCATAGCGCGGGGGTACGTGGCGACTGTAACAGCTTAACTGCGTCTCTTGGACACACCCCTTGAACACGAGACGGGGTGAAGCTGTTACAGTCTACCCATTCCCCCCCCCCTCCACCCACAGGTTTTTGCACTCTCCCCAGTTTTTGCTCGCGTTCATAAACCAAAGATGGCGGGCCATCAGACTGAACGATTGATCTCTACGACTTCACGGAAAAATAGGGGACTGTGAACAGTCTATTATTGACCTTATTGTTTTGCTGTTTTGTACAGAGCTTGTCTTGACATGGTAGCAGATGAACAGTGTTCCTCACAGCAGCCTTGTCACAAAAAAGACTTTGAAGGAGGTGTTCATTTAGGAATTGGTGGTTTTAATTTGGTGAGTGCATTGTGTGAATTCAAGCTTCTGTTAGAGTCAGAGTACATGAATATAAGATTATTACTGTTATTGAAATTACCTTATTTGGTAAGAATAATTGTTAATTAATGAAGAGAAGATCCTTGCAGTTATGAATACAACTTAAGCAGTTGCAAAAAATAGGCCTGAAAAGTTAGGCTCGAACCCTGACCTCTGTTATTCTAGTGCAGAGCTCTAACCAATTGAGCTAACAAGCCAACTGGGAGCTGGTCATTAAATTGGTTTGTAATACACCGTGGGAAGATGTAGATGGAATTATGAATATATTATTTTTTGCAACTGCTTAAGTTGTGTTCATAACTGCGAGGATCTTCTCTTCATTAATTCTTCATCCGCAGTTCAAATTAATGATTTCAAATATTCATAATTTTAAGAATAATTGTGTTTTATTTGTTTTTTCAGGTGTTATCTCTCCTTCCACCAATGATCATCAAATTGTTGGAGTGGGTTGGATTTTCAGGAGACAGGGTAATATTTCTTAAAATATTAATTGTCTAACACCTACAACACTATGTACTCTGTAAGTTTATTTGAATGTTCTACCTTATTCTTACTAATTTTTGCGCGTAAGAAAAATTAAAGTAAGGGTGTATTAAATTTCGCGATTTTGTCAGTGTTTTCTGGATCAGTCATCAAACTATTGAAAATTATACAAAGGTCTGGTTCAATGTAACTACAAGAAACCTACAAACTTTTGTGACGATACTAAAGAGGTTTTAACCTATTAATAAGCTGAAGTAAACAGTAATCAAAGGAAGGGTGCTTGTCAAAAACAGGACGGGAAGATATTTTCAAGGATGGATAGTTGCAGTTCCAAACATTACAAATTTTAATTGTTTTGATATAAAATATGGTATTACACCCGCTTTCAGTGTTACGTGCATAGCTATCTTTCTACATCCATCTTTCGACATCATCTTTCGACATCGTCTTTCGACGTGCTGTTTGAAATGAGCCAATCAAAACCTATACATACCGTTGTTGGTTTCATGCAAATGTGCGAAAAGGTCAGAAGGTCATGCTAGTGGGCTGTGATTGGCGGATTTCGATCCGTGTTGTTTGTTTAGCACGTCGAAAGATGGATGTCGACAGAAAGCCGCTATGCACGTAACACTGAGAGCGGGTGTAATTTTCGCATGTTTTTAAAAATTTCGCGCAATGTTTTTTCTCTCATATTAAACTTCGTGATTATTTTGAAATCGCGAAAATTAGTAAGAATAAGGTAGTCTCTTGCATAGATCAAATCTTTAACCAATTTTATTTTTCCTTGTTTTCAATTGACAGTTTCTAGGTCTAAGTCATTTACACAAGGGAAGCAAGGGTCAGAGTTTAAGGTCACCAATATGTTCTTTGCTTCTACTTGCCTACCATACCTGGATCACTCAATATCTAGGTGAGTAAAAAAACTGGAAAAGAAGAAAAGGCTGCATTCACGCCTAGTGGCTCATATAGCTGGATCTCATGATAATTCCGGTTTCTAAGAGTATTTTGCTTTAAAAAAGTCTGCATTTGAGCCTAGTGACCCATCATACCGAAGCTTATCCTGGTTTCCATAACATTAAGCATCCAGGAGTATTTCTACTCCCCCCTGGTTGGGATGCTAGTCCATCACAGGGTCACCCCCCACTGAGCATTGAATTCACTGATACCCATACACCTCGGTGAAGAAAGTCACTATGAGAGTAAAGTGTCTCGCCCAAGAACACATTGCAGTGCCCCGGCCAGGGCTCGAACCTGGACCGCTGGATTCAGAGTCCATCGCACTAACCATTAGGCCACCATGCCTCCCAGAAGGGTATTTTGCTTATCTCTATACAGTGAAACCTCGATTTAACGAAGTGCCAAGGGACTGGGGAAATTTGTTCGTTATATCGAGGGTTCGTTATATCGAAAACCTCGATATAACGAAATCGCGGAAAAACAACCAAAATGTTTGTTATATCGAGGTATAGTTAATAATTGTTTTTCACGCTGTGATGTTGCACTACCCAGTATTTAATGATCTGAACTGTCTGAACGACCGTAGGTATGGACATAAGTCTTTGAAGTTGTTTTCCTGTTAGAATTAAAGTATTTTCATCATTGTTGGAGTGTCCTTTATTAGGCTTTTGTTGCGTATTACCTATAATTCGTTATATCGGGGAACATGTTACGTTTGGGCTTCCGGAATGTGTTCGTTATAACGAGGATTTCGTTATATCGAGGTTCGTTATATCAAGGTTCTGTTCCATACATTTTACTGTAACTTTGGCCGGGCTGAAGAATATCGTTCGTTATGCCGAGGTCTTCGTTATATAGAGGTTCGTTAAATCGAGGTTCCACTGTATTAATAATTTGCATCCCAGTACCCATTTCTACAGCTGGGTGGAGAGAGGCACTGTGAGAGTAAAATGTCTTGCCCAAGTACCAAGTGACCCTGGCCAAAGATGGAATGGGGACCACTTATTCCAGAGTCCATCACGCTAACCATTAGGTCACTGTGCCTCAATGTTGCCTGTCATAAAGCATTGATCATGTTTTTCTTTTAGTAAATGGCAATGGTGATGTAGATCACTCAGAGGAAATTCTTCAGCCTCTTTTGACAGCATATCCAAAGGTACTTTACTTGAACTTATTAATTGAGAAACTAATTTATTTTCATGAGATTTTTAGCATTATTTTTAACTTGTGGGTCACATACCTAAAACAAAATTCTGATGGATTCAGCCTTGCTGGAAAACAAACAGTCCCATGTTCAAATTTCCTTCCATTTGGCCAGATTTGATTCACATGGGAAAATCTGCAGACAAGTTAAGAGATCTAGGGCCGTAACTAGAAAGAGGCAAGACAAGGCACTTGCCTCGCCTAAAGTTTTACCTAAAATTAAAAACAAAATACTGGTATGTTTTGTTGGGAAAATAATCCCCAATTGAACAAGATTGATTTTTCTCAAGAAATACCTCATTAAAAATGTCTCTGTAAGTGATTCAGAGCGTCGAGATTTCAAAATTTTCTGTAGGGCATACCCCGAAAACCCACTAGCAAGATCTTGCCTCATCTATGGCAAAGGTCTGGTTACGGCCCTGGGATGACAGAAAGTGACGTTACGCTTCACAACATAGCTGTTTCCTTCAACTTTATAGATTAAAAATCTTTTTATTTGTAAAAAGTTTTGTTTTCTTTAGATTACATACCGAATGTTCAGAAACTAAATTTTGTGGACGTTTTTGAGATTTTACGCTTTGTATGTTCGCGCCATCTTTAACTGATCTTAATTATTCTTGGTGAATTCTGTTCCGTCCGACATGGTGAGGCTAAAGTCTTACAGATTTTTGTTAGGCGATAATTGAACTAATAAGTAATTTGTCGATGGCCATTAAACTGTTATCTGCTTTTTACAGGGATCTTTGTTTCTGTTTTTTGATGGCCGCATTAAGCAAGTTCGAGGAAAATTAGATGAGGTAAGGGGAACTGCAAGCCTCTTTATACACCTAACAAAAAAAAATTATTACTTCTGCTGTAGTACTCAAGTTTCTCAGTTTTCTAATGACCTTGGTAAAGAACAGAACACGTGTTACCATCGACAAGCATGGGAAAACGTGTTACTTGCTACAAGCATGGGAAAACGCACTTATGTGCACGGGTAAACGTGTTACTAATAACGTGTAACCACCAGGGCGCTAAAAAGGAACCCTTCCTTTTTAGCGCCCTGGTAACCACTATTACCAGTGCCCAGCGCGTAAAAATATGTTGGCAGTGGCAAGCGCGGGAAAACGTGTCACTTGTTACAAGCGAAAACGCCGGAAAATGCGTAAGCAGTGCCAAGCGTGGGAAAATATGTTCCGATTGAAAAGCACGGGAAAACGTTTAGCTAGTGACGCGCAAAAAATTATAAACTAGTGACAAGAAAGTCAAGAAAGCAAACACATATTTTAAATTACTTTCAAATTTGATCGAAACTGCAGGCCATTAATTTATTGCAGTTACCCAAGGAACAACTATAATGTATCCTCATCAAGTCTGTTGTATGAAATTTAAAAACACTTAAAAAGATGCTTAGTAATCAGAAAGTAAAATAAATTTGTAACTAATTTATATTTGCTTAGAATGTATTCTGTTAACTTTTTCACAGGCCATTAGCAGATACAAGCACTCTATCACAATTCAGTCAGAGATTAAACAGTTTCATCACATTTTCTATTGGGAACTCATGTGGTGCTATGCGTAAGTACACAAACTACTGGTAGTACTGTTTTTTTTATTATTTGTCTTCTATCAAATTTTACTAAAACTGTTTGCGTACATGATCATCATCAGAAACTAACAGGTTAGAACTTGTTAAGAGGAGCGTTTTGTCCAAATTATAGCTTCGTTAGTAGCGTTTTTCATAACAAGATTATTTTGAAAATAATTTTGAGAATGTTATTAAGTGTGTAGTCGCTATGTTGGTGTCCTTTGGGTCACCAATATGGCGGACATTAATTTGTGCAAGACGCAAAGTAGATGCTATTGCCAATATCATTAAATACAGTAAAAACCCGCGTAGATTTTTCCGACTGAGCCTAAATAGGTTCTTAAAGAAGTGTTATTTTCCTGTTAATGAGGGGGGGGGGGGGGAGAAATGAGATATTTAGTGGGATTTTAGGCTACTTAGGTTCTTAATTTTATAGGGGCACTAGTGATCAGCGCAGATAACTACTACAGCGCATATATGCGCGTATGTGATATGAAAAGGGAAGGGGTTTTGGTTGGCGGTTATCAGTTTTGTACTGAATAGTGTTTACGTTAAGGCTAAGATTTCTGCGTACAGTCGAATCGGATACCTCCATAATACGCACACCTCAAAATACAGACTTGGTCCCAGACAAACCGCAAGAGGCCTTATCACGGTTTTTGACGCCATCTTGACGAGTAGGCAAAGCAGGTAGAAATTACAGTGTTTGGTGTCCGTCTGACTTTACTTATGAGTCAAATTTACAATTTGTCTACAGATGCAAGGGAGACTGGGTACAAGCTTACAACTATGCTGGAATTCTGCTGGAAGAGAGCTTGTGGTCGAAGGTAAATAGAGCTTAAAAAATAACTACCAGTAGTAACTGAGTAGACTACATCTGAAGGTCTTACTGGACGTCCATGGAGTATACTGTGAATGAAGTAACCCTTTATTCCTCAATCCACCTCCCCCCCCCCCCCCCCACCCCCGTAGCCTTCTCGTGACCCGTTTGTTGAGTGCCTGCTTTTGTGTAAAATCCTATCATGATTTAAAATTGTTACAGTAAGTCAGAAAGCAAGGCTTATTGTTAAGGTGTTGTTTTACTAGGTTAATTTTTGTTACAGCTTGTCGCGCAGTTTTGTTGCGCTGTTACGAGACAAATTTCAAGAAACATTGCAAATTGCTTGGTGTAAACCGCGTGGGCGGCGCATTCAAAATTTTTGCCGCGTTACCGCAATCGTTGCAAAGAGTAGAACGTAATTCTACTTCGTACAACACTTGCTGTAGCGAAAATGTTGTGAGACATGTTAAGGTGGCCCGCGGCTAATTCCGGGAGCGACGGTGCTATTTTTTAAATCGAATTTTGGGCATGGAAACCTTAACCGATTTCTCTGATTTTTGGTAGTCGAAAAAACAAATGTTTAAATTTAATAAAGCTTTAAAATTTGGAACAAACAAAAACAGTGAACACGAAATATAAGCACTTTTAAATTAACCTATTTTTTAATAAAACGCGAATATTTTATAAACGCGAAGATAGATTTTTTTCTTATTGCTGTCAATACGTTCAAATTATCCAAGAATTCATGTGAGCAAGTTTCAACGAAATCGGCTGGGTAGAAATTGCTGCACAGTTGACTTTAGATTTTAGCTTTAAAATATTATGCTTGTGTATTTTTGCCAGTTGTTACAACAACGCTTGTGTAATGTTTTGATTGCATTGATTATTTGAAAGCTTAATACCAGCTACAACAATGCTGAAAATTCTGAAAAGATCGGAAACTCCTAGCACAAGTTATAAGCAAATAAAACAGAAGATGTTTACGGTGCGTAAAGTGTATTTTTTAAAATATTCATTGTTTTTCGAACTACAAAAACACTACCGATTTTTTTTCTTTTATTTTTAAGTATGAGAAAATCCAGCATGTAGACAAACGGCCTTATCTAGTTTCGTGTGTGTAGACTGGATTCAACTCACCGAATTTAGTACGTGAAGATGGCTACCTCTCGTCTTCCATTTTGAAGCGCTTTGGAAACCCTTCTGTTCCAGTAAATTATTCAAACTTGCCGCATTCCCAAGATTTTTAAGCACCTTGAAATAAACGGGCGTTCATTTCCAGGTGCTAAATAATCTTGAGAATGCGGCATGTTTGAATAATTTACTGTTAGTTGAGGGGTTTCCAAAGCGCTTTAAACTGAAGGAAGAGAGGTAGCTATCTTGAAGAGCCAAATTTGACGAGTTTCATCGAGACTTTACGCTCGAAACTAGATGAGGGCGTTTGCTTATATGTTGGATTTTTGCATACTAAAAATTAAAAGAAAAAAAATCGGTCGATTTTTTTTAATTCGAAAAAGACTGAATTTTTCTAATTTGCAATTTTCGCACCGTAAACCACTTATGCTTCATTTGATTATAACTTTTGCGGAGAATATCCGATCGTTTCAGATTTTTCAGCAACTTTTTAGGAGGTATTGAGCTTTCAAATGACAGAATGATCTTAGCATTAATTAAGCATTGTTGCAATAGCTGGCGAAAATATCCAATTACAATATTTTTATGCGAAAAATAAACAGTCAACTGTGCAGCAATTTCTACCCAGCCGATTTAGTTAAAAAATTGCTCACATGAAACCTAGGCGTACTTGAAGTAATTGACCTTAATTAGAAAAAAAATCTATCTTCGCGTTTTGAAAATATTCGCATATTTTCGAAAAAAAGGTTTTCCATAAAGTGCTTATTTCTCGCGATTGTTTATATTTTGGGCTTTAAAAGGTAAAGATTTATAAAATTTAAACATTTGTTATTACGACTACCAAAAATCCAAGAAATCGGTTACGGTTTTCATCCCCAAAATTCGATTTAAGAAATAGCACCTTCGCTCCCGGAATTAGCCGCGGGCCACCTTAAATTCAGGGTGTGTTACAGAAGCATTCTTGTGCATTGTGTTGTAATAAAATTGCCAGCCGAGGCAAGTTGTGCGAAAAAGCGTAACAGTGCCATAACTGCGGAAATCCAGTCTTTGGCCATTGTGTGAGTACGCAGTTTGCTTCAGATGAGTTGCTAAGCAACAATGACGTAGCCTGATGACGTCAAGAGTTGTGTCAACGTTCGGTGTGTTCGCTGGCGCTCTGCACTTTTCTGATTGGTTAATAAGAGTCAGAGTTTGTCTGGGTATCTCAAGGTGGTTTACACCAAAGGGCACTTTTCCCAAATGAAAACAGAGCCTTTAAAAAGGATTGAAGGTTTGAGAGTCAAAATGCTCCCGCCGGTAAGAAGTGACATGTTGCTGTTTTTGCCCTTTATCTTCAGACTGTTTACATGCATCTCAAGGCGTCTTTTAGAGTAATGGCCAGACTTGTAAATCAAAAAATAACCAAGGAAGGCGACGAAGAAAGGAGGGACACAGAAAGCTACATGTTCAGGTTAGTGAACGGATAATGAAATGCTAAATAAGCCTTGAGCCCTTTCTGATTCTCTGGCCATTGTCATTGTGCGCTGTTCTTAGGCACAAAACTTTTCTCTCACAGCGCCTCCCACTACCTAGGTTCTTCCGCCAACCGGTTAGCTCAGTTGGTAGAGCGCTGGACTGTTGTACGGGAGGTCTCGGGCTCGAGTCCCAGGCCGGACCATCACTCAGGGTCTTAAAAATAACTAAGAAGAATATGCTGCCTTTGCAATGACAACTGCATATGTTTAGATGTCCTAGTGTCTTCTCGGATAAGCTGAGGACGATAAACCGTATGCCCCATCTCCTGCATCTTCACTTTTATATGGTTAGCAGGGGACGTTAAAGAACCCACACACTTATCGCAAAGAGTAGGGCACGGAGTTCCCGGTGTTGTGGTTTGGCCTTGTTTCACGGGTTGGTGCTTTACATAGGGTTAACCTCATTGCGCCTTTCCCTCTTATGACTATGATTATACCTGACAAAATATTGTGCGGGGGTGGGAGAGGGGAGGGTGTTTAGCTTGTGATGGCCTACCATCCCATCCAGGGGAAGTAACAATGCTCCTTGTCAATTTATTTTACAGAAATCGAAGTTACAGGATGTAGTTGCTTGGGTCCTTTTGGCTCGTAAACAAGCTTCGATTTTTGCTGTTTGCTAAGTGTTCTTTTTCTTTTCTTCCTTTTAAAAGGCATCTGCCAGATTTTAAGCAACGTATCGCCGGGCAGTCCCTTCCATTTGAAGACTTTGCCATTCACAAGGCAAACAGATATTTTGAACAAAATGGCCGTCTTTTTCTTCCTGGAGTGGTAAGTGACTTCATTAGCCTTGGCACTATGCAGTATTCACAAAACACACGCCCGTTCCTTTTCACCCTTTGGTTCCCAAGGGAACTAAAGTTCAGAATTACAAAAGTGATTCCAAATACGATTAACAAACAGCACCACGTGTTATAGCTTTCATTGAACCACCTTTTATACCATGCCATAGAAAATACAGCCAATCAGAATACAGGAAAGCCGTTGTATATTCGACGGTATTCAACCCAACCTTCCCATCGTGCGCTGCGATTGTATTCTCGACGAAATTTAGTAAGCGTATTTTCTATGGCATGGTATAAAATAGTTATACAACACTTTCTCGTGGTATACTATGGAATATCCCACTTGTCACTTGTATTTTCTTGGTATACACACTCGCCTAAAGGCTCGTGTGTATACCGAGAAAATACAAGTGACTCGTGGGATATTCCATAGTATACCACTCGAAAACGTTGCATAACTAGTATGTACAGCACATCAAAGTACTGCTCAATAGCTTTCATGTGAATGGTCACACACTAGGGTTTCATCCACGGATTTAAAACTTAGAACTTAATACCTCATACAGTGTGTACAGCATCATCCCCAGTACCACATATAAGTACTGCTCAGTAGCTTTCATTTGAATGATCACACGCTATAGTTTCATCCACTGACTTAAAAGTTAGAACCACCTTGTACAGCATAATAAACAGTACCACATGAAAGTACTGCTCAATGGCTTTCATTTGAATGGTCGCACACTAGGGTTTTACACACAGACTTAAAAGTTAGAACCACCTTGTGCAGCATAATAAACAGTACCACATGAAAGTACTGCTCAATAGCTTTCATTTGAATGGTCGCACACTAGGGTTTTACACACAGACTTAAAAGTTAGAACCACCTTGTACAGCATTATAAACAGTACCACATGGAAGTACTGCTCAATGGCTTTCATTTGAATGGTCGCACACTAGGGTTTTAACATGCACAGACTTAAAGTTAGAGCCACCTTGTACAGCATTATAAACAGTACCACATGAAAGTACTGCTCAATAGCTTTCATCTGAATGGTCGCACACTAGGGTTTTACACACAGACTTAAAAGTTAGAGCCATCTTGTACAGCATTATAAACAGTACCACATGAAAGTACTGCTCAATGGCTTTCATTTGAATGGTCGCACACTAGGGTTTTAACATGCACAGACTTAAAGTTAGAGCCACCTTGTACAGCATAATAAACAGGACTACATGAAAGAGCTTTTTAGTAGATTCTGACTTTCTACCTTTCTGTATTCTTGTTGTATCAACAATGAAGTGTTATCTGTTCCTTCTCGTTTCATAACAGGAGCTTATCTACATATGGAATGGTTTTAAAGTTCTCAATCATAGACCTGACCTAGCTCAATCTCTGATGAAATTAGTGGAGAATTCCCTGCATAAACTGAAGCAAACAAAAGGTAAGTGACAAAATGAGTGGGTTTATTTTCTTAGTGGAAAGATCCATTTGGTTCAAAGCTCAAAGGATTCTGAATCTAGATATTAATTCTTCTTAGTGATTCCCGTACATTTCCTTTAATGTTAGTTAGCTGTGGTAGATCAAGACAAAATGACAAAATTAAGACAAAATTAAAATCCCCTAGTTGACGACTTTTTGTGTGATTTCCTCTTTGTAGATGAGAATAAAAATTACGTGGATGATTTGTGTTTGGGTAAACTTTTACAAGGAATGTGTTATCGTTGTCTAAACAAGAAAAAAGAAGCTATGGAATGTCTGAGAAACGCTTTTATCAGGTAAGGTTCAGTGTGTTATTTAATTTACGATTTGTTGTTGTTGTTTTTTTAACTGGAAAGTCAAGAGAATAAACAAGGGTAACTTTTTTTGTTTTTCTTTGTTGCAGATCAAAGGACTTGAAACAGGATTTCTACCTCACCCCTTACACATGCGCGGAGATTGGGTTCCTTTATCTTGACGAAGTGGACCTGGATCGAGCTAAGGAATACTTCGAAAGAGCAAGGTATTGACATTTTCAACGCTGTTTCTAACGAATCTGAAACAAAAAGCACCTGAATCGTGACTTGGCGAACGCGCGTTTACTCTCGCTTTAAGGTGGCTTAATACAGTTTTGAGAGGGCAAATCAGTCCAACCTTTAATTCTCTTGTACAATCTCCAGAAAAGTTTTGTCTTTCTCTTATCACTGTTTGTTACATCCTAAAACCATCTAATGCGATATTTGGAAAATAAAAGTGCTAATAAACAGCTTAAATGAACGGCCGAGTGCTTAAGAGGGGACTGGCACTAGTAGTTTAAACGGCGTTTTTTCTCAAAATCTACCCGTACGACCCTACCTCAAAATTTCAGAAATAAGAAATTGGCTTTGATTTATCATTCATGCAAAGTTATATAAAAATCTGTAAGACAGATTTTTCGCAAAATAGGAATATGTGATATTTTGCCGATTTTTAAAATAGCTCAAAATCTGTCTTACAGATTTTTTCAAAATTTTGGCTGTGGATGTGGTTCACCCCTTAAAATTAATTGTGAAAGTTTCATTATAAGTTGTACGGTAGGTTTTCGAGAGAATCTGGATCAAAATCTGGCTTTTACGACCTCCGCAGCGAATCAAATTGCGCGTGCGAGCGCGCGCTAATATGACGCCATGCGGCGCGAGCGATAATGAAATACAGAATTAGAACTTCTCTGTCGGTTGTTTATCCACCTTTTTTGTCGTATTGTTTTCCGTCCCAGGTTTCAAGACCTATCTGAAAGTATTTTGAAGTTTTCTTTTGTATACAAATTTGGTAAAGCGCGGGAAAACAGATGAAACTCTTTTTCGTTTTCTGTTTAGAGTTGCTAGCGCCATTTTACCCGCGCGAGCAATAATGACTTCAGGCAGAAAATCGTAGCGCGCGCCTTTGAGCCACGAAAAAAACTGTATTCAGCCACCTTAATAGCATCGGCTGCATGTTTTCCAGCGCTTGCCATCGGTTGCATGTTTTCCCGCGCTTTCCATCGGTTGCATATTTTCCCGCGCTTGCCATTGGTTTCATGTTTTCCCGCGCTTGCCATCGGTTACATGTTTTCCCTCGCTTGCCATTGGTTACAAGGTCTCCCGCGCTTGGCACCGGTTACCTATTTTCCCGCCCTTAGTACGAGCTGTGTTCCCCTGGTGACTCATTACGTTATTTCCTCAATTTTTGTGTGGACTTTAAAGTCTACACATTGTTGTCATGCAGTTTTTTCCGATTGGGGGGTCACTTTCCGTGATAACTCGGGTTAGTGCTTTCGGAAGTTTTCGACAGTAATCGGAGAATCCTAAGTTTCGGTGAGATGGCCAGCCAAGGCAGTAAACCAGAAATTCGATCAGTATCGAGTAAGTCGCACTTTATTCTTGAATCTAGAAGCCTTTTTTGACACAGCTTTCGAAGAACGTGTGGTGGCTGGAAAATATACATCAAGGAACAACTTCAAAGGCAGCGGTGGCGTAGATGAAAAGTGAAATAACAATTACGACGGCTGAAATCTTCATATCTAATGAGCTGAACAACTGCGGTCGTAGGTCACGTTTCTTGTTTTTCACACTTTTGACTCACTTTCCACAGTTTTTGTTTCTCTGTGCGGCTTAAGCATTTTTGATTCGCATATTAAAACGAATCAAATGTCTGGTTATTTATTTATTTCAGCTTTGCCAAACACAATGAATGCACAACGAGTTGTAGCTAGTTGTATCAAAACAAGTTCGCTGATCATGTTGTTTTACTTGTCTTAGACTCCGGGATATAATTCACCAGCTCCATTTCTCTCAAGTAGTATATTTAACAAAAGACCGATGTCGAATTCAGAACTGAACTAAAACATTGTCATGAAAAGAATAAAAATAACATCGAACCGTAGAATATGCATATATCCAAACCGTGCGACAGAATAATTCAATTGTCGGTTCAAATAACGTCCTTCGCCGCCTCTCAAAACACCGACTTCAAGTGAATATTTCGTAAACAGAAAAATATATTTATCCGCCTTTCTACGCAAGCTACTAAGAAATTAGTTGTGAAAGCTTATTGAAAAGTTCTTATTCCAAAAAGGTTAAAAAAGAACTCATTGAAAGAAAATAAGTTTTTCGATGAGTTGTTTACACAAACTTTACACAAAAAGTAAGGGTTGTGTAAACAAGCGATGCGAGACAGTTCACGTGCTCCACGCAACATTTCTTTTTTTAATGAAAATAGTATCCTATCTTGCTAGCGGTAAGGAAAGGCTTTTGGTCTAGTAACTGCTGTTCTTGTAGGATTCTAGGTTTTTATTTGCATGAAAAAAGGCATTTGTCGTGAACGACGTGACAAAGGGTCACACCACGCTCCTTCACATTGCGTGACATCCCAAGCGGCAATGGTAACGTTTGTTTCTTGAAGCGTAGTACTTAAGACAAGTAATAGTACACTTTGTTCTTCCAACAGTCTTGTAAATAATAAATTGATTGACAAGTTCTTTGTTTTTTCGCCTTGTATCTCGAATTACTCGATTCGAAACTTGAAGTTGTTGACCGCTACAGTAACTCATTGATTAATTCATAATGTCAACTTTTATTCAAATGAAAGTCCACACATGTTCGCATAGCGGACTCACTTTTACTGTTATTATAATAACTTTGAAACTAAAAACAGAAACTTAAAAACTGCTGTAATCGTGTTTGGCAGTTAAATTAAGAAGTTATTCTCTTCCCTGATAGGAAACATCGAGATCACTTGTTACAAAGTCTGCTTCACTTGAGAATTCATGCAGCTCTACAAGAGATTGAACACAATAATGTGACCCTGAATGGGCCACCTGTGTTAATACACGAAGACGAACTCGTACAGAATGCACAGAACGAGCAAGAAACTGCGAAAAACGAAGAGACAGCAGGGTCGGCAAACGAGGACGATTTCTTTGATGCCGAGGAAGACTTTGTACCGAATTTGTGTCGCCATGATTCGAATTCATCTTTTGATATAATATCAGACTTTTGTGATGAAGCTTAGCGCGACGGGAAACGGTCCCCCCCCCCCAAATAAAACATCCGTCGGTTTGCAAGCAGGATCTCCGCTCGGGGATTTACTCCCCCTCCCTGGAGAGTCTTTATGCCCGAGCGTGTTGGCAAGGGAACACCGTAAAATACTGTATTGGTTATGGCATCGGTTTCTCTGTATTTATTTTTTAACATAGGTATAACAAGGGTGGTATTGTCCAAGATTTTAAAATATGTATTTATTGACCGGCTATGCCTACATTTATTTAACCTGCGATCAGGCGTTTTTTTCCCTTGCAAAGATGAGAGAGGGAGTGGTAAGTAGGGAGGGAGGGCATGATCTCAGGTTAACATTTATTGTTCAGATGTATATTTTCACACGTATTTTTATTGTAATTATTTCTAAAAGAAATATTTACTCCACTTGTATATTATATGTACGAGTTAATATTGTTATCTTCCTGTAATATACATGTATCACACAAATATTATATCTGCACACAATTGTATAAGTTATTTTTCAAGACATAAAACGAAGTTAGTGTTCTAAGATGGTTGCGTATTTATCTCCAATATCCATCTTGCCAACCGTTTTCTTAACCCTGGCGAGCTCATTTATTAAAAGCACGCTATTAAGCGGTTTATGGTCATACAACAAACAACAAATGGACAATTAATACAATCTAAGTAATAATGCTAGTTCCAAACAAATCTTTACACTCAGCCATCATAACTCAGCCATCATAACTATGTTGCCATGGAGTTCTGACACCTCAGGGAGGGGAGATACCATTTTAAATTGAGGGGAGCGGAAAAAGTAAGGTTAAACCGGCACAAATGCGAGCATGGAATCGTCACGGGGACGGAATAAATATTAGTGAAGCCATTTGACAGAAAAAAACGGGACTCGGAGCAGACGGAGCAATCCCGGGCCAAACGAGGATGAGAGTTGACGAGAGTTCAAACTCTCACTCTCGTTTGGCATGGAACTCTCATGCACTCTCATCGACTCTCATGCGCTCTCACCGACTTTGAACGTGCTCAAATTTTTCGTAAGAGTGGATGAGAGTTTAATGATAAACACGAGCCGGCAGAATCGAATATCACCGGAAAAGGGGAGGGGAAGTGATGTTTTGTTTTGGAATTTTTGAATTGATGGAGGATACATAAACTTCGAGCCAGGATCAGAGCAGGGATTCGAGCTAGGATCCGAGCTAGGTTAGCCTAACTAGCACTTCGGTTAGCCTAACTAGCTCTCCGGTAAGCCTAAATAGCGTTCGGTTGGCCTAAAAAGCACTCCGGTTAGCCTACTTTAGCTTGGGTTGCTTGCGGATAGGTCGGATCCTGGCTCGAATCCTGGCTTTATTATTAGTTTATCTCGAATTGATGTCGCTGTTATTGAAGTCACGTCTGACGTCTGCAAAACACCCTCCACTCTCGCAGTCTTTCTTTGGGCTTGTAATGCAGTAACACATTTTTTTCCTCCCCGACGTAGAATTGAAGAAAAGAATTGCGTGACACTTCAATACTACCACAGTAAACATGGCTTAAATACCTCCGTCGACTGATTTAGTATTTGTCACGAACTATTTTGACGTGAGTTAAAACAAAAACTCGCAGAAAAGCGGCTTTTCCTGAGGCTTACATGCATCGATTCATACCGGGGGCAGAAGAATCACAACCTGTACCTAAACTGCAAATAGTTACACATTTTGATTATTCCGTGAAAGTCGAGTATAACCATGGCTAATGGCACGCCAGTAAATACATTTGAGGTTTCTGACGGCTATCGCCAACAAACAGGGAGTCCCTCTCGAAGAGTGTTTCCATGGCGGTGGATTCTATGTGTTATCATAGTAGTGTTACTGATCGCTGCTATGGGGATTTTAATGGCGATGTTCGGCCCTGGAAGTAAAGATTTGAAGTATCACGATCACGAAGATTGCAAAGGTAAGCAAAGCGAGGTCACAGTTGATTTTTCACTGCAAGAAAAGTTGGGGTCAAAACTTGCGGAATTTTGAGGTTCGGCGTCGCAAACGGATTTTGATACTGCTATATCGCTGGGAGCTGTTTCGCTCTTATGCCCTAATGGGAGCTGTTTTGCCCTTCGTCAATATGGCATAGCTGTCAAAATAAGACTCATAAACACTTTATATGCTGTTTAATAATCATTCTTGAAAAAGCTACGCGGAAATTGGTTATCTGTCACGCCACATATTGTGTGTGGTCAGTCACGCTAGCTAGCCTGCCTCAGCCTGCTATATCGCTGGCAGCTGTTTCGCTCTTATGCCCTAATGGGAGCTGTTTTGCCCTTCGTCAATATGGCATAGCTGTCAAAATAAGACTCATAAACACTTTATATGCTGTTTAATAATCATTCTTGAAAAAGCTACGCGGAAATTGGTTATCTGTCACGCCACATATTGCGTGTGGTCAGTCACGCTAGCTAGCCTGCCTCAGCCTGCTATATCGCTGGCAGCTGTTTCGCTCTTATGCCCTAATGGGAGCTGTTTTGCCCTTCGTCAATATGGCATAGCTGTCAAAATAAGACTCATAAACACTTTATATGCTGTTTAATAATCATTCTTGAAAAAACTACGCGGAAATTGGTTATCTGTCACGCCACATATTGCGTGTGGTCAGTCACGCTAGCTGGCCTGCCTCAGGCAGTTTTTTGGGGGAGGAGAAAGGGGAAGGACACGATCAAAGGTTAGCGAAAGTAATTTGGCTTACATCCTCTATATCCTATATCAACTGCTTTAACAGGAACGGAGAAAAATGAAGGACCAACATCAAGACTTGATGTGCAGTGTGATGTAGCCATTATTGGAGGAGGTAAGTACCCAGGCCCCACTCTAGTTAATCGGGCGTGGCCGATTTATAGTTTACTGCAGCGTTGTATAATGGTCCTGATTGCAAAATGGACTAACACCTTTCGACCCAATCATATGCGTTGTTGTTTCTTCCAATGAAAATGCGTTGTGATCGTGTCTGGTCAGATTATTTTACTGGGGGACTGGACGGTCTGGACGGTGTTTACCAAGTGATCATGAAAGCCCGAATCTTGTGATTTTAACAGTGTGTTTTGTCGGATCTTTCTGCATTTCCCGAACACATTTACAGCTGCATTTGAAGGTAAGAAGCTTTGTGAATGTATTGTATAATGCTGTTTGTAGTAATGGATTGAAAATGTCTACTTCTAAAAGCTTAGTTAGCTTATTATTGATCGTGTTGCTCTCAAGCGGCACGAACGAACCAAGCTGGCGAAGCACTTTATTTTGTATTCTCCACGCTGTTGTGTTTTGCATTTTACAATTAGGATCTATCATGCTATTTAATTGCGCAGTATTAGATCGTATAATCGTTTTCGTCACGGGTATAAAGAAACACTGTCATGCCGTCAGCTGAGCACAAATTTTTACTCAGTTTATTTACACCGTGTATCGCCAAAATTATAATGCTTCCAAATTTACAGCTTAGTTGGAAAAAATATATATAGTCAAAAGCAGTAAAATCAATCATTTTCCATTCTTTGAGAGTTTGAACTTTTGAGCCCTTATTTTGTCAGTTATATTTCTTTGCTTCATCTATCATTTTTGGCAGTGATAAAAGCTACCTATTTTAAAGAAAAGGAAGCTCCTGGGCATAATTATGAAATCACAATACATGTACATTTTCCTGAATGTTTCCTTCCATGTACCAAGCAGTCTCTAGAAATATAAATTGATGGGTTGCCATGCTTGCAAAAGAGATATTCATGATGTACCAAGGGATAATTCTTGCGGTATCTGACATCAGCAGACTGCAGAAGCAGACTAAGAGAATATATTGTGTTTCCATTACAGTATTATTGAAAGCTAACCGTAAACAGGCTAACCGAAATGCTATCCAGGCTAGCTTAAACCGGAGTGAGCTGTAGGCTAACTGGAGTGAATAGTAGGCTAACTGAAGTGTGACGTATTAGGCTAACCAAAGTGTAGGGGTGTAGGTTGTTAACAGGTCACATTGAACCATGCATAATACACTGTCTACTGAATAAATTTGACCAGCATTTTAAATGAGTGGATATCTTTGGCTTCACTCATGTTTCAACCTTTAAGGTCCATGATTGTTTTGTTAAGCTTCACTGTTAAGCTTGACTTGCTTGTACTACCAAGGAGAGTGATGAACTTAACAGAGTCCTGGAATTGTCTCACTTATTTTATGCGAAAAATTCTAAACATACATGTACACCTGATAACTAGTCAAATGTGACCATAAACTACTTTTAACAATCAAACAGGTAAATGAAACCCCATATTGGCCCTATTGGTGGACAATGGCCGATTTCTTATGCAACACAGACAAAAGACTGTTTTTGCCTGGCATCCCGAAAGCTGTTTGTTAGGAAAATTAGCATTTTGCTCGAAACACCCCAAGTGAGAGCAAAAACCCGAAATTTACACCCCTTAGTGAGAGGACGAGCATCACTGCCCCTTTAGTAGGTTTGTCCCCCAGGTAGCTGGTCCAAATTGCACCAAATAGGAATACACATCAATGCCTTGACATGTCTTCATTAGGTGGCTATGCCATTATCTCTGTGTGTAAAGTGTGTGAAGCTGTGTTCACACTAGGTGAAACATGACTAGCCTGATCACGAATAAAAGTTACATGTTTTGTTGTGAAAAGTGTTCACATCAGGCAGTGCATATTTGCGCGAATCATGATTGAAACATGATTATTCTGATCATGATTGAAACTACCTCACGAGGTAGTTTCAATCATGATCACTAAACATGTTAATAATTGCGGACTTGCAGTGAAGAGGCAAGTGCCCAAAAGCTTCAAAATTAGGCCTTCTATAAGCTTCTTTGAGACCAAATGTTTATTAAAATATGGGCTAATGAAGCGATACAACAGGAATTATCGCGACGGGTAGAAAGCAGTATAATTGACAGAGCATTGCCACGTTTACGACGAGCAGCATTGCAATGCAAAAGCAAACTTCACAAAACATTTTTCTTTTACCAAAGATAGCACAAATACTGTTTATACTGTCTCCCCAGCTTGCTTAATGCTTGAAAGCCCTGCTCCATCAAAGGGCTTGAAAATAGACAGAAAGACAGAGATTTACACTCCTTCTTATAAAAGCGTGAACACTAAAAAATATGTCTGGAATGGTTGTGTTTAGCCAATCACAAGCGAGAACTTCAGACCGCAGAAACCACAAACAATAAATGAGTTTCTATCGGTCACGGAGCAACTTAAGTTCATATTTTGTTTCAGGATACACGCTCTGTCTTTTTCAGGAATTTAAAGAACTGCTATTCTTTCGTATAGAGGGCCACATCCAGAACATGGTTTCAGGGATTTTTGAAAGAAAAAAAAAAGGACAGTTTCTCTAGCGACGTTATACGACATGGTTCAGCGCATGCAGTATGTTGTAGACACGTCTAGACATAAGATGTAAACACGATAAACCGAATATAAAATACAAAATTGTGGAGTTTTCGTTACTGATTGTAAATCTTTTCGGTAGAACAAGGGATTCGATTTATTTTGGCAAACGATTTCAACCTTTAAACAATAAGAGGTTCCGTGATCGTAAGACTGCAAACTGCAAAGGCTCCAGACGAAAATTATTGAAAATGTTGGTATGATTGGTGCAAAGTAAACACCTCAATCGCTCAATCGTTTGATTTTCGCTTTTCCTTCCCGCTATCGTTTCGCTGTTATCGAAGAAACGAACCCTCCTTCTATCAGTGTATCAAATACGAATTGCAGATACGAATTCGTTACAATTTTTGAAAATTGCCGGCAACTGGGGCAAATCGTAGCGTCGGGCGCATCGGTTTTTCATTTTTTTTTATAAAAAAAAAACACTCAAACATATTCTTCAGTAGGGCAGTGAATGTTCTCAAAAAGGAAGGAATTACAGTTAGTGTTTACTTGTAAATTGGAGCGAAACGAGAACCGAATATCGTTCCGTGACCGATGGAAACCCATTCGTTGTTTGTGGTTTCTGCGGTCTGAAGTTCTCGCATGTGATTGGTTAAAACACAAAGAACATTCCAGACATATTTTAAGTGTTCACGCTTTAATAAGAAGCGGTGTAATGGAAACTTTATTGTAATTTCGAGCTATATTTTTCGGTTAAAGTATACAAGTGAAGATTTATGCAAGAACCATAAAACTGCATAAAGACATTACACCATGTTATAATGTTCAGGAATGTAGAGTACTGAGCCTGACAAGAGCTAGCAACCACTGACCACCATGGCACCTGACTAGACACTTGTTGTTGGTTAACTAATGGTTAAATTGTATTTAACCTCATATTTTATAAATTTCCCTTTACTGAGGAAAATCTCTTTTTCTTTATTAAAATGTGTCCTTTTTTAAAGAAAATATCAGTTTAACTCAACATATGATAATGCATTTTTGTAATTCTTGTTTATAATAATAATGCTTTGAATTTCTGTTTTAGCGTTAATGGATGAGGATCAGGGGTTGAACGAGGAATAGCATCACAAACCGAAGATGATAAGAGACTAAGAATGGTGAGCATCGACCCTTACTAGTACACCATATACCTTATTAATTTTACTCGAATAAGCGCCACGCTCGAAAAAGCGCCGCATTTGGGACAAAAAAGTTAATAAGCGCCGCCCCCAGTTTATGACGGCGGATTCAAGTGAACAGCATTGCAATGAAATACAAACTTCACAAAACATTTTTTTACCAAAGATAGGACAAATACTGTAAATACTGTCTTCCAAGCTTGCTAAACCCTGCTCCATCCAAGGGCTTTAAAATAGTCAGAAAGACAAAGATTTAATGGAAACTTTATTGTAATTTTGAGCTATATTTTTTGGTTAAAGCAAACAAGATTTATGCAAGAACCGTAGAACCGCATGAAGACATTACACCATGCTATAATGTCCAGGAATGTAGAGTACTGAGCCTGACAAGATCTAGCTATAGCAACCCCTTACCACCAAGACAGCTGACTAGACACTTGTTGTTGGTTAACTTGGTTAAATTGCATTTAACCTCATATAAATTTCCCCTCACTGAGGAAAATCTTTTTTTCTACAAGTTACCTGTGCATTTTTTTTAAAAAACAATCCTGAAGTCTAACTCAGCATGTGATAATGCATTTTTGTGATTCTTATATTTATAATAATAATGCTTTGAATTTCTATTTTAGCATTAGAGGATGAGAATCAGGGATTGGATTAGGAAAAGCACCACAAACCGAAGATGAGAAGAGACTTACAATGGTGAGCATTGACCCTTACTAGTATATCTTATTTACTCGAATAAGCACCACCCCCGAATAAAGTGCTGCATTTGGGACAAAAAAGTTAATAAGCGCCGCCCCCAAATAAGTGCCGCAGTTCCCATGCGGCGATTATTCAAGGCATATCATAAGACTGAAAACAGCACTACAAAGCAACTCTAAAACAGCCTTGGAAATTTCTTTTCATAAAAAGCAATGCTTTGCAGATCAATTTTAATGATTTACCGTTCTTTGCTGGTACAGCAAGTGCAAATTCTCTTTTCCGCAAGGGACGAATACCGACAAACAAAAGTCGCTCCTTTTAGTTAAATGTTATTAAAGTGTTGTATAGATTAGCACTTGAGGGGTGAAAAACTTAATAATTGCCATCAGCGCTTATTAGTTTGAGTAAATAAGGTATATATATACAGCTGCCATGTGTTGATAAATAACTATTTTTTAAGTTGTGTCTTGCCAAAGTAATTAAATTTTGTGAAGTCCATTCATAAATGCGCCTTTATCGTATTGGCAGTACTTTCTCAGGAGTTATAGGGTTTAATATGTCTTTTTAAGAGAGGTTGAGGAGGGGTCATCACAAAGTGCGAGGCAGCAAGGCATGCAATCCATTCCGGTTAGCCTACGTAGCACTCCGGTTAGCCTCAATAGCATTACAGTTAGCTTACATAGCACTCTGGTTAGCCTACAGTTAGCTCAGTTAGCTTGCGGTTAGACTTTTTATTTGGAGTTAAGGATTTCTGCCTTGCTGTCTTGCCTCACATGTTGAGGAGTTGAGGATGAGGTTGGCTGCTATTAATGTAGAGTTCTACACTTACTTTATTGTCAATTATAATTTGCCCTTTGGGTAACCTGTTCTGTTTTTTTTTGGTGGCTCATGTGTCTTATTGGTTGCCCCAAGTAGACTTTTGTTGCCCATAAGCACCTCTAAGAAACATTTAACTTGCAAAAAATGCTCAACTTTATTTGTATAACCTTACCTTCTTGTTTTGGTTTTGCAACAGTCCTTCGTTGATTAACCATATCAGGGGCTCTGTACATGTAGTGCCTATTTGTATTTGTAATCTTAGAAAAAGAAAACTACTTCTCTGTCTCACCAAAGATCATTCAGGGAGTATAGCTTACAAATCCCCATTTCTTGTCGAGACACAACACTAAAAATTGTTGCCAAAATATTGCAGTACTCATGCAGTAACTGTGCAAATTGTGTGAAAAGACTCTGACAAAACAAAAGTTTTTGTGACACAACACAAAACTTTTTTTTCAAAACAATTTAGTTGCAAAATGCATCTAGGGAATACTTGACTGTTGCAAACTTTGAGTGGTGCCCAGAATAACTTGTCTGTAGAGCCATTTTAAGTAATGATGAAATGAAATCAACTAGAACAAGCTTGAAAACAAAAGCCTGATAATGGTCCCTGTAATTTGACAAGCCAAAAATCAGGGCCCTTAATTCACAAAAATTGTTGGTTTTCTACAATGTTTTGGTGTCTATTAATGAAGTAAATTCCTTGCCATCTTTTAACAGCCTGGCCAAACCATATACACCTGTACCTCAAGAGACATGAGATGATATGATCAATGAGGAGGAAGGGGAGTTATAGTAGAAGAAGATAATAAAGAAAAAGAGGAAAGAGAAGGGCAAAATGATCAACAACATCAGGAGGAAGGCCAAGAAGAACAAGGCAATGATGATGAAGACCTCTACAACAGTTAATAAGGGACAAGTTTAGTGAGAATGATGAGGAATGACCAGTACTTATTTTTCATGTACTTTTTTACAATTTATCATTGTTTCTTTCATAGACACACTACCGGTTATAATAAATAATTAATAATTAAGTAAATAGAGAATGAGTCTGAAATAAATCTAAAACATTTTTTTACTAAATGAACCACAAATCACTGTACTGTGTTGTATGTGAATAGTTTTGTTGGATCTCGATTTTAAGAGTGTCAGAATGTTTATGTTCATTTTAAGAATCCAGTCTTGTTCGTGCATGACTTATAAACTGTGGCCACCTTCCTTTAGTTAGTTTTCTGGATAAATAAGCTAATAGAAATGCATGAGTTAGGTTTGGTGAAAAAAATTGAGCACAGTGTCACCTGTTGGTCAACCAACAACTCGGTAGCCTGCGAATACAGCCGCCTTTCATTTTTAGAGGCAGCTAACAACTTGGCCTCTGACATTTATTTTGGATTTGCCGGATGTGAATTAGCTTGCGAATGCAGATGCATTTTGGCCGATTCTGGAAATACGTCTGCATTTGCAGGCTAGAATCATGTGAATGGAAGCCATATGAAAGTTAATGAAAAGATGTCAAAAAAAAAAAAATGGTTTGGTGGCCTGTGTTAGTAGAGCACCACTGTAAATGCAGTGAGGAATTTACCTGAATAATAATAATAATAATAATAATAATAATAATAATAAAAATAATAATAATAATTGATATTTAAACAGGGTGACCCCTTCAGTCGCAGAACTGGTATCAACAGGGGCCCAGTGTAAAATAAATAGAAGAGAATTTCCAAAACTTATCCTAACTTTAAATACAACAATACAAATCTCAAGGTTATAGTGGTTTTGCAATTAAACACACGCTAAAAAACAGGCCCTAAAATTTACTTTCGAAATTGTGTGGGAGAAGCAACAGATGGTATCATCCATTAGCCTGGGGGCAGGGGGGCAAATCCCATATGAAAGGAGCAGGGATGCTCATTGTCTCACTTAGACAAATATTATCTAGATTTTTTTCTCAAGCCACAAATACATTGGTCTTATTTAGGGTTCTTTTAAAAAATTGCGCACAACAAGCATCCTGATCATACCTTTCATAAGTAAGTTTCCAGGGGTGGGGGCGTGAACTTATGTGCCCATACCGGTATTTTTTTTAAAATTCAGTTTAGCATTGCAAATTATTGAAGCCAATTCTTTTTTCTTTTAAAACAAAGAAAACTTTGTCTTTTATTGTGTAGAATTATCTATGGGATTATAGTTGATAGTGGTACTGGTAATAAACCTGAAATGAAAACACTAGTTGTATAATATTAGTCTGGCAATGAATAAAATAGATTTGTATTCTTATTTGTTGTAACTGAATTACATGTATTTTATTGAGCTAGTACGAGGTCCATGTTTATAAATATTGGTTGAGTTCGTCACTTTGCAATGTTAGGGCGTGGTCTATAGACTGGTGTAAAGAAATGTCTATATAAGTCCGGGGATATCAGTATCCAACATGAGTTTCATTTCATGTTCAATGATTCCTGAGGGGTGTGTCTACAAACAAGGACTAACAATAGAGCTATAAATCATTGAACATTATAACTTCCTTAAAAATTCCCCAACCAAAACATGCGATATGTAGTTGATACTACATACTTCTGCTTTCACTTTATAGGTATTTCGATTAAAACAGTTTTAAATAGTTCCAGCCGATCCTGGTTGTTATTTTTTAATCTATTGGAGATTCAGTGACATTCCTAGCTTCTAACGGATTGTTCATTATTAATTAATTATTTTTTGGGGGCGGGGGGATAGCTTAATTATTAGGGGGGCAGAAAAGCCTAAGGCGTGTCTTAAGGAGGGGGGCTTCATTAGAGTTTCAAGATAGTTAGTAGGGGGTCATGAAAGTTTTCTTATTTTCATGGACCCACAATATTACGAAGGCTATTTATTCACACTTTATTGAATAACCATCTGAGCCTATTCATATCCAGCACATTTTTATACCTCGAGTCTGGTCAAAGGGAACAGAGACCCTGGGTACTAGGATGTATCATCCAGCATAATGCATGACCATGGGTCGAATCCTAGATTTTTAACTTGAATGTTTTATTTGTAATTTATAGATTTTTTTCCCTTGGTGGTTCAAGCAAGCTTTAGCCAAGTAAAATTAAGCAAATTTTTTCTCTCTAAATGCTAATACTGCCATTTATAATGAATTGTTTATAATAAATTGTTTGCATATAATAAAGGATTGGGGGGTCATAAAAGTTTTGAAGTTTCTGTTTGGGAGGGAGGGGGGGGGGGTCATTTAAGTTTTTCTGTTGTTGAAGGTACAGCCAGCCCCCCCAGTAATGAACACTGTATAGCTAAAAAAACTCAAATAATGTTAAACTTAAGCTTTCCGATTGGTTCATTTTAGAGATTTCTTTAAAAGTAACCGCCTAATTAACCTCCTGGTAATATTTCCGCAGAGCCCCCTATGTACATTATTAAAATTATCTCCGACTATTTCAAACTTTCCGACTACTCAAACAGTAATCGTGAAAGAACGAGCCAGTCAAAAATTGCTTAATAACTTAACTGACCATTGAACGACAGCGAACCATACCGGAATCGCTACAATAATGACAACCAACGAAAATAGGCCACAAAGCGCTTTGTGGTGTTTCGAATATAGGCCACAAAGCGCTTTGTAGTGTTTCGACTAGGCCACAAAGCGCTTTGCGGTGTTTTGAATAGGCCACAAAGCGCTTTGTGGTGTTTTGAATAGGCCACAAAGCGCTTTGTGGGGTAAGAAATCGAAAAAAATTTTTTTTTCAAAAATTAGCCGTGAGATATCTGCGATTCAACGAGACATCAAGATTTTAATGTTAGCTTTTTAAAATAAAACACCACAAAGCGCTCTGTGGTGTTTTGAATAGGCCACAAAGCGCTCTGTGGTGTTTTGGTTAGGCCACAAAGCGCTCTGTGGTGTTTTAATTAGAGTCTAATTAGGCCACAAAGCGCTTTCAGTAGTTTCAGTGGTGTTTCGCTCATGCCAGTTCTGATTTTTCAATCGATTTTTAAATCAAAACGAACCAGGAACAGTTAGAAAAGCACTCCAGCCATACAATATACTCGGCAAGAACATTCCTGAAATAAATAATAAATACACGGGAGAAGCCTTATCCAAAAGAACTAGCCAACGTCGCGAACCAGCTTTCGATCGTGCTAGTGACAAGATTGGGAACAAAGTAAAAGCGTAGATTGAGTGGTAGTTATTTACAGCACCGAAATTAAAATTGGTTGCACTGCTTCTCAGGGATCTTATTTGCCTCTACGTTTCAGGACTATTGAATGATCTTGATTTGAGGATAAATCAAAGTGCGGAGTATTGGCTGGACGGAAACACGCAGTTCGCAAAGCAACCATATAAATCTTCGATCCACTCGAACATTTTTGTTGAATTTGAAAAACAGAAAGTACAGTAAGCTGTCGATTTGTGATAGAGATCTTGTGAGGGTAAACGCAATTATTGCAAATGGCCGCTGCATATTTTCGTACAGAGTCAAAACAAAGTCAAATATTGCTTTCCTGCCCCTACCCGTCGAAAAAACAACTTCGCTCAAAGACCGAACTGCAACAGAGTTTAGTTACCAGTCTTATGCTGCGTGTTACTAGATAGAACGCGTGATATGATTGGCTCATGATATCACATTACGTCATAGGACTGGTTCGCCAGATAGGACAGAACCACAACGGCACATACCCTTTGGTCGTCCTAGAGCGTAGTCTCCTGGCGCGGCCAAAAAGACGGGGATAGCTTGGGGTTGCTACAAAACCGCTACGGGTGACGCATACCGCAATGGTTTTCATTTTAGTTTTGACAGGAAATCGTTGCAGGCACACTTGGTCGACTTTTGGGTTAATGTGTAATCAGGTTGTGTTTTTTTGCTTCGGCGGAAGGACAGAGAAAAAAGCTTACGGGGCAAAGTACAGTATGGGGCCCAGTTCTCGGCCACTTTTGACGTAAACTTGTATTTCTTACCTCAGAAGAACCGCAGGAACTTGAAATTTCTCCCAGAGCTAGCTACATTATTCAGCTTTTTGGTGTAAAGCTATCGACCGGTCAAAAATTAATTTGCCCGAGCAATAATAAAAATAAAAGCTCCATTTGTGGGCCCAGTTCTCGGCCACTTTGGCCCAGTTCTCGGCCACTTTTGACGTAAACTTGTATTTCTTACCTCAGAAGAACCGCAGGAACTTGAAATTTCTCCCAGAGCTAGCTACATTATTCAGCTTTTTGGTGTAAAGCTATCGACCGGTCAAAAATTAATTTGCCCGAGCAATAATAAAAATAAAAGCTCCATTTGTGGGCCCAGTTCTCGGCCACCTTGGCCCAGTTCTCGGCCACTAAAAAGCTTGTGCGTAATTATCTGTAAAAAAAATGCTCAATTAATTTTCACAGTCATAAAATCACTCTGTAAACCTATTTATACTATATCGATCCCAAATTATTTTTATGATGCTTTGTTTTACTTTAGAAAAGAAGGATTTTATCGCGCCAAGTTGCCTATGTGCAGGTTCTGGCAAAACCGCATTGTGTGACCCGTGCATTTAGATGGTTTATTTTGCAGTGAAAAGGTCTTGAAAGATTTAGGTGTTGTAGAAATAATAGACAAGACAAGAGTCAGCTCAAAACTTAGAGATAAGATTGAACTTTATTTTTAAAACATTTATTTCTTTCATTCTGGCAGCAGCAGATGAAATTATATTAAAAACCAAGCGCTAAGCTGTGATAGCGAGCAGGGTGGCCGAGAACTGGCAAATACGCAAACGTCGCAAGAAAAAATTTCGAAGTAAATTAAGACCAAAAAATACAACGGTTCAACGAAAAGTTAACTAAAGCAGAAAGCTGAATTATTCTACGTTTCACATGCCAAAAATTAGCTCGTATGGTGGGGGCTTTTGGATAAAATACGAATTTAACTACATCCATGAATTTGGAGCCGTAAACAAACAACTTTTTCGGGAATGCAAATTCACCAAACTCCGCGTAAACTCGACGTGCGAGCTTTCTATATCGAATTGAACGATCAAACTCAAGATACTTAAAGCACATGAATCAGTCTATCGTTTGAAGGAAATACCTTTTTCTTTTGATTCAACTGGAGTGTGAAAAAACGCGTTAAACACAAAGTGGCCGAGAACTGGACCCGACCGAGAACTGGGCCCCATACTGTACTGATATTCACCATTGTGAAATTGCACTTACTTTGACAAGTTAAAGTTATTTTTGTAAATGAAAAAGGTAACGTCATTGATGTCACGCAGTGTTTTTTTAGCAAACTAGATGGTTTGCTGGTTTCTGACTATGAATGGGGGTGTGATCTTGCGGTATATTTTTTGAGCCTGACTCCGCCGTAAAACTTTTTTTTTATTTAGCAAGAACTGTGTCGATTTTCATTTCTGAACAATTGGTCGTCAAGTCGTTTGTCACAAAGAGTAGAATGTTTGTACAGCATGTTTTGGAATTATTTTAGATTTGGTTAGTAAGACGCTTCTGAAGACCTGAGCAAAACATTGGGAATGTACAGTATTAATAGGAACTTGAATGGAATTTTTCACAAGTTGGATAAAGGTATCAACTGAAAAAAATGGAATTCAAAATGAGAACTTGGATTTTGTTGTAATTAAATTTTATCGCGGATTGGATGCATAATATCACGGCTTTGAAAGTCTTCAAATAATTAGAAAGGTTCCTTTCTTCCTTTTGATCTTATTGTTATTTTCATGTATTGATTATTCGAAAGTGGTTTTCGTTGATACGAAAAAAAAACGGGTTTTCACTGAATTGCTTGAAGTATTTTTAGACGTGATAATATTGGCGTAATCAAATTACATTGTGCACGAAATATTTGTTATTCTTTTGTCTTGAAACTTTGAGGAAATTGAAATTTTTGTTTGACAGTAGTGTATGAAAGGCATTTTATGGAACTGAATAAAAAATAAGAAACATTGATAAAGGTTATTTCAAAGATTTATTTTGCCTGATTTTGAAGGGTTTCAGGAGTTTTAAAGAGTGCTGGTAAACGGCTGTATGTTGTTTGTGATTACGGATCTTATTTAGTTTCGAACGCTCTAATTTTTGAAAGGTTAAAACAGGTTAAAACCGGGCGGTTTCATGAGTTTTTTGGGTAGAAAGGTACGGTGGTGGTCAAAAAAAATGTTTAGAAAGGAATGACTGTAGTAGCACGTAAGCCGGAGGTTTGCGTGAGTCACGGGGTATAGTATGCGTGAGCTGGATTTCCGGCGTCATAACGGCATGTTTTGTTTACTGAAAGATACACTCGACGTTTAGTTAGCTTAGTCGGCTTGGGAAACTATTTTAAAAACGAATGTTGTAATAGTTAATTAATAGTAATCTAGAATTAACCCACTCTCGATTGGAGTCTGTTCTGGATTCGCGCTACCTTTTCGCCGCGAAGGAATTTTGTAAAATTTCGCTAGTGGAAAGAGGTACTGTAAGAACAGTATCAATAACTCAAAAGGAGGAACTTCTTTGTAGCTCTGAATTAAGACGTATGATAAAATTTTAGAATAAGAAACTTTCGATATATGGTTTTCATATTGTTTTTGTCAATTTCCTTTTGTGGCAGATTTTTTGAGAATCAGCTTTTCTTTCGTGTGATGATAGGCACCGAAAAACGACAAGAACCGTCAAGGACTTATCTTTAGAGGGCGGGGAGTTTTGGCATACTGTATTTCGAGGACTGGACTGGACTAGTAAAACGCGGACTAGTAAAACGCGGACTTGTAAAACGCGGACTAGTATAACGCGGACTAGTAAAACGCGGACTTGTAAAACGCGGACTAGTAAAACGCGGACTCAGGTAAAACGCGGACTTGTAAAAGGCGGACTAGTAAAACGCGGACTAGTAAAACGCGGACTTGTAAAACGAGGACTAGTAAAACGCGGACTTGTAAAACGCGGACTTGTAAAACGAGGGCTTGTTAAGCACGGACTTGTAGAACGCGGACTTGTAAAACAAGCGCTTGTAAATCGGATAAAACTAAACGGTTTAGCGAGCGAAACAATTTGTGTTTGAAGCTCTTGTGTGTTTCTTCGACGGCATATTTCTAGCTTTTTTGAGCACTCTATGGTCTGTTTTAGCGTGGAGATGTTTTTGCAGTATAGCACATGTTCGTTCTGCAAACCCCTACTAAAACAACGGGATTGATGCTATGAGTTGTGTGCATATGTTTCTTTCTTTCCACTACTTGACGTCTGTTGAGTGCAGTCGTTTGTATTGCTCGCACGAGGTAGAACGGGGCCCGTCCAGAAATCAACAGTCAATCGTAAATAAAGGTGACGGGCCTACACGACTCCTACGTTCGTGACATTAGAATATTTGCCGTTATATGTTCAAATTCGGTCTTTCGACCTTATTTGCTTCTGACTTCTTTCTGAGGTTACTGTTTTTTTGAGACATTATGTATTGAAGAGAGCCGTAAGATGATTGTGGCCAAGGAATTCGAAGTGTCTAGAGGCGTTTTACAAGTCCGCGTTTTACTAGTCCAGTCCAGTCTACAAGTTAAAGACACATCAAGACCACCCCACTGTGAATTGCCATAGCACAGACAAAATTATAGTCAATATCTTATGTGTTTTTAAGAGAATTACATAAGAACCAAGGCATGTCTTGTCTTGCCTTACATTGACATGCAATAATTTGGAAATACTAAGCTCGTAACAGTTTAAGACAGAATCCATCAGGAATTTGAGTAACATTAATTTTAGTTACGCAAAAATTGAGCACCAGAATAATTTAAATCCTTGTGTTCTTTCATACCTTGTTAAAGGCTTGACATGTGATAACACCAACATAACACCAACAACAGTTCTTTATCAGTGGGGATTGAAGAAAAAAATGGAAACATCATCACACAGTTGACCCCCATGCAAAAACACTCCAGGATGTCACGGGACTGTTTGGTGTCCGTCTGCCAATTTCTAACTTCAAATTCCAATGTTAAATTCACATTAAATTTTCAATATTTCTTAGTTGTCTAAATTTTACTAATTCTTTTAAAAAAACTATCACCTGCCAAACATCCCCAAAAATCACTCAAAAAATTACAAAAAAAACGCAATACATAGATACATGGGATGAGTGAAGTTTCCTTGGATTCCTTGAAACACCAACAAGATATTTCCGTTTAAGGTGGCTGATAATGGGTTTCAGTATTTCCCAGTCCTTATACTTTGGTTCAGAACTAAAAGCCTTCATCAATTGCTATTACAGTAATGGTATGAAACAAATGTTCAATCATTCATCAACACGTTGTGATCATTTTCTTGACAATAGTAGTTCCCCGGTAAACAGTTGTAGTACTGTCCCATCAAAGTGCAATGCCTGGAAAATACCGAAAAGCACACGACCTTCAGGTGAAACCGCACCTTACAGTATTACCAATACACTGCACTTTGCTAAGTCTTAAAACTTTACATTGTCTAGTCGTCTACTTCAATCGTTTATTTGTATTGTGTGAGATACATTTATAAATTGAAACCATCATGTCATTAAGTAATAATGCAATCTCGACAACGTTCTATATATTATATTATGCACACTAATACAGCTCATGCAAGCCCTGTGACTTACACAAACACAGTCGGACTGAGTGCTACTTAAGTAACTGCTTCGTGGTTTCTGCTGTACTGAACCCTGGCTTTCAAGGCAAAGCGCCCGATTTTAAGCTTCTCAAGCTTCTCAATGTTCTTGTTAACACTATAAACTACCTTATTAAAGGAATATAACGAAGCATTTTAACAAGGCGAACAAAATTTACGCGTAATAAAATTAACGGGAATTAAAGAAAAGTTCTGGTTAAATCCCTATAGTAAAAAAGTTAACGTCAATAAAATTAACGCGATTTTTTGAAATTCGCGTTAATAACACGTATCGTTAATTTCCTATAGTAACGTGCTCATGATTTGCCGGAAAAACCCGTTTGGAGTAAGCTATGAAATGGTAAACCGCTTACCACGTTAAAGCCCTACTTAGCGCACCCTCGCCTCTCTCTTTTACACCGCCCTCGTCAGTAAGTTACATGTGTAGAAAGTCAATTTTTGAACGTCCCCCCCCCCCCAATCCAAAGATGGTAAGACGAGACGTGACCAAAGCCGGGACACGTCACCGGTATTTTCTACTAAGTACTCTCGCTCCGTTGCAAGTTTTTAGCTGTTTTTCCAGGCAACAAGGGCAGAACTTAAAAAAGTCAGCCTGGCGTTTTCAAGTTGAGATCTTAAGTTCCTGATGGCATCACAATAATATCACTTGTTTATAGCTTCAGTACACTTGCATGGTGATTTTTTAACAAAAATGGACCACTATTTGTAGGTTTTCATACGTTTTTAGGCTCTAAAGTTTTTGAAGTGAAGCTCGTGATAGTGTTCCTTAAATGAACAGGAAAACAATTTTTCTGATTCCACAACGTTTAGTCCACTCCTATTTTTTGTGTACCGTAATGATTCGATTTAGCGCCCTCCTTCCAATAAGCGCCCCCTTCCGAATAAGCGCCCCCCTTCGAATGTGTTTTTGTAAATAAGCGCCCCCATTCTTATAAGCACCCCTATTCTAATAAGTGCCCCTATTGTGGATAACTGGCCCTACTGAAGTCACTGACGTCAACTAGATAAACTCCTGACCGTTCACCGTACAGTTCATGTATATATTTACTGTTAAAATGAAGAATTATTTTAAAAGGAACTGAACTTTTAACAATTTCTAACTGTTACAGTTCCTGTTATTGTTAGATACATTTGGTTGTTTCTCAAAAAATTAAATAAGCGCCCTGTCCCGAATAAGCGCCCTGTCTCGAATAAGCGCCCACCCTTGAGGTGCCAAAAGTAAATAAGCGCCCCGGGCGCTAAATTGAATCATTACGGTAGTCTAGTTGTTACTAAGCAGAAAAAAAAACGTTAAACCGTCCTCAACATCTGATTTATTTGCGCTAGCAAAGTTTTGATTTAAGATACGGCCCCATTCTCGTCCCCACAGCCCTTTCGTTTCTCTTAGCCGGCTTGGCACGAGAAAACGGAGGGCTCTGGGGACATAGAATTTTTGAATTAATTCAAATTTTTTTATTGGCTGTTTGGAACAAAGAATTCCAAAACGGAAGCCGGAAACGTAATGACTCTCTCATACATTCTTTTGAAACGTCATGACTGCATACATGAAGACCGGAAGTCCTAGAATCTAGGACTGGAAATTCTGTGTCCCCAGAGCCCTTTTTGTTTCCTCGTGCCAAGGCCCAGCCGGCTAAGAGAAACGAAAGGGCTATAAGGACGAGAATTATAAGCCCCCTGTTTTTTACCTTCCCCAGTGCCCTCCCCCTTGAAAAAGTCTTGAAAGAAATGCGATCGTTTTATAATTTGTTGTCAACAAAAGCCAAGCGAGTGTCCCCAAAGACGATTGAAAAGTATTTCTATACTGACAACTAATTTTTATTTGTATCAGTTATTTACACTCAGTTTTTCTTCCTTGATTAGGTTTATCAGGGCTTTACATGGCTGAAACACTGTTGAGGAAAAAGAAAGAGACAAGTGTTTGTGTTTTTGAGAAAGAGGATTGGTTCGGCGGAAGGATATTAGATCACCGGTTTCCTCAAGCGCCTGATATAACTGTTGGTAAGGTACAGCTGAGTAGTTAGCAGTATTCCAGTTAATGAGCGAACAAACGAGCGGTCGAGCGACCGAACGACCGACCGAACGAACGACCGACCGAACGAACGAACGAACGAACGAACGAACGAACGAACGAACGAACGAACGAGGAGCGAACAAAAATCGTGGAATGCGAGGAAGAAAGACTTTCATGTGACGCCAGTTTTCATTTGACGTTATGAGTTAGAGTGAAGTGAACATCCTATTGAACTCCTAGGCATTAGATTTTTACACCTGCATACCCCATCGAGGGCGAACATTTTCCAAGAATTGCCGAATTGGTGAAATAGAAGGTCCCCGATATTCGGACTGTTTGTTGCACGACTAACGATTTTTACTTTATTTATTTGTTTTTGTTTAGGGTTAGGGGCTTGGCGAGTTGTCAATGATGCTACGAAAATGATGCAAGTATTATTATTTATTTTTTTTAGAGTCGATTTATTCTTTGCGAATACACGCTTTATAGATGGTTTTCTTGCTATATAAACCGCTTACATATTTAATTTTTTTTTAAAAAATCAGGCCATTACATCAGTTGGTATCTTTTGCATTGCGAGGGTGGGGTCAGGGGAGGAAAGAGATTTTGTCCAGCAAGGGTGAACTACAGTCTTACACAAAAGTTGTTGGGACACTTGAGCACGAGCCCCCGCGTATATCCACAACTCAATAGTGCTCACTATGGCGTTTTCCATTTGTTAAGAGGTAGGCGCGGTGGCCTAATGGTTAAGGTTAGTGCGCTGGACTCTGGATCGGGGTCATTGTGTTGTGTTCTTGGTAGCCTGCGTAGCACATTCTGTAGTTTCGAGCGCGCGTATGGGAAACACATAAGGCGCGAGGGGGCCACGCACTCCCAAAAAAGGCGCTAAAAAACGTACACAGACGCCTGCTACGCAGGCTATGTTCTTGGGCAAGACACTTAACTCTCATATTGGTTCTCTCCACCCAGGTGTATAAGTAAGTACCGGTGAACTGTTGGGCAACCTGACAGAATGCCGAGTGCTAACCTGCGGTGGACTAGCATCCCATCCAGGGAGGGGGGGGGGGCGGGGGTAGCAATACTCCTAGCCGGAGAAACAAAGCGGCGTTGAGTGCCGAGATATATGAGCCACTTGGGATAAAAAGGCTTTACTCCTACAAACCTAAACGGTTTTTTCTGTTTTTCTTTCTTAGAAATCTTATTCAAAGACTGAACATTTCCACCATTCAGTGGGATTACACTTACCCAAGCATACTGGAATCCCGGGGAGTGTTTTCTAACGACAGCATGACAATTAAAAATGAAGCCTTTCCTACGCTTAATACAGGAAAATTCAGAAACATGACAAGCAATGAGATGGCAAGCTACGCTTTCAAAGACGAATACGTGACCACTGCACCGCTTTTTGCTTCAGTGGACGCATATATGTCGTACTATCTTACCCCCGAGGGGGCAGAATTTTTATCCGAGTTGTATGGTTTTAAAGGAGACTATACCGAATCCATAAACCCCGCGGCATATATAGAATATTTAACGCTGCCAATTTCAGGCAAACATCGGCGACCATTGAAAGGCATGTCCGAAGTTATAGATGCACTAGTTTCTTCAGTAAGGTTTTATGGAGGAACGTTATATAAGAACAGTGAGGTGTCCTCCATTGAAAAGGTCAAAACAAAATTCATATTGACAACCTCAGAGCTGACTGTCTCTGCTAAAAAGATCGTTGTAGCGACACATCCTGTTGCTTTCATGAAGATCAAAGGAAGCGTAGCAGAAGAAATTCAACGTGAGCCCGCCTTCCAGTCAATAACAAGCATGCCCGCATTCAAGGGGGCAGCGGTATACAAAAAGGCTTGGTGGAGCGACAGCATGGCCACGAACCTCACCCTGGAACCGAGGCAGAAATTTATCTCAAACAGCAACTGCCTAGGAGTGACACTGCCTCATGGGTAATTTTTATCCACTTTATCTCATTTGTGTACATATTGTCATTTTGCGTCTACTGATCTTATGTACCTGCAGCATTTTTGTTCTGCACACCACAGGCAGCCCAAGCTAACGATAAGAGCCAGAGTACTCAAAACTCGCACTTTGGAAGAATTTTCTACGCTTCACTGGGGCACTCGGAACCAAATGGACAACGATTGGAAAGAAAAATTACTGGAGATTACGGTGCTGGAAATTCTGCAGCAATTTGACCAATTTTACGGAAGATATTTTGCTTCGAGTGAGATGCTGTCGAAAATAGTTTCCAGCCTTGGGAATATTTAATATAGTACACGTGTTCAAAATTTCGCAAAGGAATTACTCGTCCAAATCGCTTCAAATTGGCTCGAGGAGCTGGCAAACAAGAAAGAACACGAAACAGCAACAGTGTAAGTCAATTTTATTCGTAAAACGTTCGAATTTCTATATCGTAAAATAAAACTGTTTCATTCCCATACAAATCCTTATAAATTGAGTCTTACAGTACTGTGGCTCTTATCGTTAGCTTGGGCTGCCTGTGTGCACACTAGCAACATTAACATTTATGCGTAAACAGAAAAAAATTACGTTTTTTGTCTTAGGGTGTTCAGGATAGAACGCCAATATTTTTAGCCATCGAGTTCCCTTTTAGGGTTTCACATGAAGAAGAAAAAATGTCATCAAGCAGTGTTGCCGATCTAGGCCGATCAGGCGTGAAAAATGGTTTGTTTTAGGGGTTATAAAAAGCTCTAGCAACGCTCATTTTGGTCTCCTTTAGAGGTTAAATTAAAATTTTCCGACGAGCATCCCCGTTTCTTTAGGGTATCGACTGGTATTTGCGAGGACGCGAGCACAGCGTTTTTCTTTGCGAACAAAAGTAAGCACTAAAAACCACAAACAAATGAGCACCCACAAAAATTTTGCTAGCATTTTGAGCAGAAGTTAAATTTGCGAACACGGCAAAATTTTGAGAATGTTTGAGGGTCCATTCAATCGTAAGCCGTTCTCTTTCCTTTTGGAGTCCCCCAAGGCCTTCTGACTTTGAGCTTTGCTTGTCGTCGTAAAGGGACTGTATCACGGCTGAGTTAAGTTTATCTTTTTAAGCTTTGCCAAATACCGGTACTCGCTTTGTAACTTAATGTTTGTTGAGAAATTACTTCAATCTATGGATCTAAATGACAAAATCATAGCTTTTGCCAAATGTGTCTCCCGGGCGTTATAATTTAAAGCAGGAGCCAAGTCATGGGCTCCTGTTTAAAGTTACAAGCAAACGTGACTAACTTTGAAAACAGTTCAGCCCAACAATATTTCAGAAACCCATATCGCAATCCGTTTCAATCTTCGTCAGTTTTGGCCATCCGTATCTTCTTTTGTATTTGCTGTGTTACTGAAATGTTCCTTCCTTTATATTTCACCGAATTTGTTTGTCTTTTTACCATGCCTAAATTTGGCTTAAACGATGTTTATAATTTCTTTAAGAGGAAGAGGTCCTAATGGTGAAGGTGTTCTCCATACAATGTACATGGATGGCGCTTGTAGCAGGAGATGGGGAGATATTTTAAGGATTTCTAAATCAGCTGTGGACAGAGAACTAAAACGAGCTCTAGAGTACAAGTTTGGGGGACCAGTACCAGACCCCCTGGATACAGTTTATCAATACTGGGATGAGGGAGCCTGGTGAGTCCAAAATAAGAGCTAATAAAATTGTATTAATTTTAAAATGCCATAAATTAACTGTCGGAATTAAGAAGCACAAGACAATGGCCGTTTTTATGCTAGAGACGTTAAAGCCGTCAGAGACGTTAGAGCTGTCTCGAGACGACTTTAATGTCTAGTATAAAACGGTAAATAAGACAGACGCCATTGACTTACGATGGCTTTAACGTCTTTTTGTAAGAGCGTCTGAACGACGCTCTTAACGTTAGCAGACTCGTACCCAGCCGCTTCTCTTGCTTTTTGAGCGGCGTGCAAGGCATCAAGGGAAGGACGAACTTTTTTTGCGAAGCGACGTTGCTTTTTCTACGTCCTTCCCATCATCCTCTTCGAACGTAGCCAAAAACGAAAAAACGAGTAACGACTGGGTAAGAGTTTGTAACGTTAGCTTTAACGTCTCAGACGTTAAAGACGTCTAGTATAAAAACGGTAAATAAGACAGACGCATTTAACGTCTGATGGCTTTAACGTCTTCTTGTCCAGTGTCCTTCGAGTGCAGAACCCAGTCTTTTTTTATTTTTTATTTATTTTTTCTGAAAGTCTGTCTACTAGCTTCTACCAAATGCGTCCTGTTTTTAGACGTTTAGACGACTTAATCGTCTCTAACATAAAAACAGCCAATGTTTATATTTTTTTTTTCGTATGAAGTAAAATTCAAATGGTGGTATGACACAATTTGGATTGTATAAAGAGTGCTCTAAATGGCCAAGAAAGCTAGGTTTTATCATTTTATATTGTTTTGTTATACAACGCTCGTTTTGCACAAGTCTTCGTAAACATGGTAAGTTATAATGTTTTTAAAAATGCGTTTTGTGCGCTATATTTGTAGAGCGTTTTTCACTTGAATGTGGAAAGTTATTCGCATTGGCTTTGGTTTTGCATTACTACGCTTAGTGAATGGTTCAAAATACTCAATCGTAACTCGCTCACGCACGTTTTCCCGCGCTTCGCGCCTGCTACGTGTATTTGCTACAAGTTTTGATTGGTTCACTGGATTGTCTGTGTCTTTTGTGATTGGTCAGAGTGATAACTTTGGTGTTGGTTTCACGACACTCAATGAAACCACTGCATAAAGGAAATATTAAACGGCCACAAAACTTGATACATACACTAGAGATTTATAGAGAAATCGAGAGTGGAGTGGAGTCCCATTCGGTTTGTAGTCATACGTTAACAAACAAAATCGGACGAACGCTTAGCGGGAATCCGATTTGTTTAATCACGAGTATAATTAGACAGAATTGGATAACACAAAGTTCTATATTGCCTATTAATCGTAACTAAAGTCTGATGAAAAAAAATCAATAAAAGCGAGGTTTTTTTTAACAATTTATGACTTAAATACATGACAAATTCGAAGAGAATCGAAAGAGCCGTTTGAAAATCCAATCATATTCTAGAAATTTGCTACAGTAATGATAAATTACGCATTTTCTCCCTTATTTCTAGGCATTTTCAAAAGCCCGGTTCAAACATCACTCTTTCAGAAGTCAGCAACTGGGCAAAACGACCTTTTCCGAAACAAGAAATATTCGTCATAGGAGACGCGTACAATCCCTACAGGGGGTGGACACAGGGCGCTATCATGTCAGCTGACAATGCATTGTTGGAGGGCTGGCAGATTCACGACAAGAGCTCCTCACAGAAGAAGGACAACATGGCAGTTTCACTGAGCGAGATTATGCGGAATCCTTCGAAAGATTTGCAGAATCACTAACCAGTGGAGTAAATATACCCCGGAGGGTTTGAAAACTTTGGATATAATGGTTTTATACGACTGTATTTAGAGCTATATAAAATGTAAAGTTAAACCTCTCTAATACAGACATTGAAGGGACAAAGCGAAGTGTCCGTATTAGAGAGGTGTCCATATTATAGAGGTCACCCTAATGACGTCACTTGTTAGACTCATAACAGTTTTAAGTGTTCAGTACCTAAAAACAGGCCTACATTCGCCTTTAACTACAGTAGAACCTCTCCGTACGGACACCTCTCAAATACGGACAATCTCTGATGTCCCAACAAAATTCTCATATATTTTCTTTACGGGCCCTCTCTAATACGGACAACGGACACTAAATCTCGGCCCCAGGGAACAAATTCATATAAACTTAACCTCTTTATTGCGGACACTCCAGTGATCTGGCGATATTATTTTGTGTTCGTAATGCAATTTCCTGTTTGTGGTTACAGTCAACTCTCGCCTTGCGGACACCCCGTTATTGCGGACACTCGTTATTACGGACAAAATCCAGATCCCCGGCGAAAGAGGTTTGACTGGAAATGACTCCCGCTATTACGGACTCTCGCTATAGCGGGCAATAAACGACGCCCCGAGTGTGTCCGCTATAACGAGAGTTGACTGTACAAAGACAACATCGTAACGCTTTATTCATCTTAGACGTTTTCAGATTTGTGCTTAGTGTTATTTTTTTTATCTGCAGCATTGCGTTGCAGAACATTTCTAGTTACCTAAAACTTTAAGCAGTAAATGCAACCTCGTTTTAATGAAGTCAAAAGTGACGTCATATTGGTGACCTCTGTAATACGGACACCTCTCTAATATACGGACAGTTTGCTCTGTCCCTTCGGTGTCCGTATTAGAGAGCTTCAACAGTCGAACCTCTCCTTAAGGACACCTGTAATGCGGAAACCTCTCTATAACGGACAATTTCCGATGTCCCGACAAACTTTTCTCACATATTTTCTTTAAAAAACCTCAAAAATACGGACAACGGATACTCAATCTCGGCCCCAGAGAGCAAATTCATATAAACTTAACCTCTTTACTACGGACACTCCTGTGATGAGATGATGATAGTTTACATTATTTAGGCCTGTGGTTACAAAAAAAACAACGCTTTATTCACCTAAAATGTTTTCAGAACTGTACACTGATTGCAAGTCATTTGGTTTGAAAACAGGATTGGTATTCAGTACATGTAACTGAGATGTACAATGTAGTACAGTGTATTCAAAAATTTTACAAAATAAGTAAGCACAGCAATGCGCATTTTTACCGGAAGACGCCATTTTTGCGGCTGAATGACGACGCAGTTCGCAACTAAAACGAATAAATAAATTTATTTGTTGACTAGAAACAACTGTTTTCGGTCATTTTACTTTGTTTGGTTAACACAGGTAAGCGTGCGTTTTAGTAATTACAGGGTTTAAAGGAAGAAATGCAAGCAACAATATGAACCGATTGGTTTAGGCATGTTACGCAAGTTTTATTAACAAAAATGTTATAGAGCACGGAAACACAAAACCAAAATATAAATTATTACATAATACCCTCGACAGTCACTGTAAAATGTGCTCTTAAAACATCAACGCGCTAAATCCCTTTATTATTTTTACACTAAAATTTCAGCGTTTTCTCTAGTAAATGTAAAGCAAAAATTAAGAAATTTAAAACTAGCAAGTAAGAACAAACGACCAGAAAACCTTTCAAGGGAGTGCAGAAGATAGTTTGAATTGAAAAGTTGACTAGTCCTGTTAACACATTTGCGAGCAAAAAGTACACTAGCTGATTACGATTAACAGACGCTAAAAAGCATGCGCATGTCATCTTTTGTCCTGTCCGTGATCCTTTGCTTTGCTCATCTGGGACTTTTCCTGGATAACACACTGGGCAGCCCCCTGTTTCTGCGTCTGCAAGCAAGCCCAGGTGGTTTGCAGCGGTTATCAGAACATCACAGAGCAAGAAACTTGAAAGTAGCTGGATGTTATATGCCACCTAAAATAGGTAATATTGAAGTCAATAACTATAGACTGCTTACCATGTATATTAAGTCTGCGTTAGAGCCTAGTGGGTGGGGGGGGGGACAGAAGGGTTTATACCTCCCGCCTCCCGTACCTTTTACTCCCGCCTCCCGCCCCTTTCCGTAGCTGTTCTCTCCTGTTTGTTCCATGTCTATTGCGAAATATAATGAAATGTTACGAAATTTCACTCGTTTTCTCCCGGTTCCCGCCACCTTAAGAATCCCGCTTCCCGCCCTCTCTCCTCCCGCTTCCCGCCCCTTTTCTCCCGGGCTCCCGCCCCCTGTCCCCCTCCACTAGTGGCCCATCAGGCCAGAGCTTATCTGGGTTTCAGTAACATAAAGCAACTAGGAGTATTTCTACTCCCCCTGGATGGGATGCTAGTCCATCGCAGGGTTATCCCCCAGCAGTAAATTTGCTGATACCCATTTATACTTTTGGGTGGAGAGAGTCACAGTGAGAGAAAAAAAATCACAGTGAGTCACAGTGAGTGAAAAGCGTCTTGCCTAAGAACACAACACAATGACCCCATTCAGGGCTCAAGCCTGGACCGCTCAATTTGGAGACCAGTGCGCTAATGATTAGGCCACCATGCCTCCCTGCTTACCATGTATCACAGGGTACCACACCCATGAAATCTTATATACAGAAGCATGTACATTTGTGAAAAAGTAAGTTAACTGTACCTGCCAAAGAACAAATGATAAATTTGCCATCCTTCTGGAAATAGGGCTGATAAACTGTTGTGATGCATAAACCAAAAGGTAAAACACAATGTCTATTGAAATTAGGATTGATAAAGCTTTGATCCACTGTCCCAACGTGTTCCTATACGGAGAAAAAAGAATGCACAATTACCGCATTTTCCCATTCAAGGTGAGTAACTGTGTAAACATAAAACAGACCCTCCCCCACACACACACCTTTCAATCTCTGTAAAACCACTGATACTTCAAGACAATAATTTGTAAATCAAGTTGATTATCCCACTCCGAGTCTTACATGCAAACACCCTGACCTGAATACCCAGGGGGGTACTCCGGCTTGTTAATGATGGGGATGATCGAAGGATTTCTTTGGGTTTGAAATTTTCGACTCCGGGATTTTTTTGGGTTGGAAAATTTGGCAAGTATTTTTTGGGTGACTTGATTTAGATAGAGGATTTTTTGGGGGTATTAAAAACGAACTTAATGCCTTGGCACGGCCTTGGCGTATTAATGGTATCATGAATAAACAAAACGAGTGTTCTTTGTGTTATGTTATTGACCCTCCTGGCAATTTAGGGGTAATTTGACAAGGGATTTTTTGGGGGGTTATTTTTGGTCCAGGAATTTTTTTGGGTAATGTCAGAAGACTTAAGGATTTTTTTGGGTCCTGCGTTTTGCCTCCATTCGATCATCCCCGTCATTTACAAGCCGGAGTACCCCCCCTGGGCCTGAATACTAACTAATGTTATTGGTGTGCACATGAAAAAAAAGCCAAAATCAGAAATCAATTTAACTGTGAATAAAGCACTTGGCCTGAACTACCACTTTTGTCACTTTTAGCCCTTGTAAAATGGACAATTTTAATTCTATGCTTTTCAAACTTTGGAATTGCCTATGTCAAATACTTAATTTTTATACTGCGCCATCTTGATAATTTCTATAGACATTTGATAGTCAGGGCTGTGCTCTTAGGTGCCGCTCGGTGCCTCAGGCGACTAACTTTTGTCTTTGGGCGACCAGATAATCTTATTTCTTTCATATAAGCTTTAGGCTGGGCACTCTGGATCTCATAGTTTGGAACCTTTGGGCTCCTTGTAATTTTTCTTAGAGCACAGCCTTGGATAGTTTTTTAATAACCCATGGAGGGTTTCCAACCAGGCAACTTGACCTAAACTGCAGTTTTTTATTTGACTGGACCTTTATTTTGAGGTTGACATCTAACCTTTTAACTCTTACCTTTTTTGAAAGAGAAACCTCCCTAGCTGAACACCAATCAGGTAGAGAGCTAAATATCCCACACAGGAACAAAGACCTTCTCGGTTTGCATCCACAAATCCTTCACGTGAACCATTTCCATGTCTACCATACAATACAAATTCCCTCAGTCCTGCACTGCTAAGGAGGTATTGATACATCAATGCTGTTGCAACTCCTGACATTCCATACCAACTGTGACCTGGAATAAGTCTGATAAGCACTGTTGACAAGACCTAAAAGGTAGTGATATATCACAACATTGAGAATTGCATGTATTCTGGGGGAGGGGGAAAATTTGAATTAAACCCCTAGAACGAAACCTCCACTCTTACGACAATTGAATTGTTTGAAATAATGCCTAAATTCCAAATTTTACAGGACAAAGGAGAAATAGCATTTAATAGCAACAATAAATGGAAAAGATTATTGCTTTGAAATTTCCTGTGCGCCACTGTGTAATGGTTGCTCAATTGTTTTAATTAACTTCATAAAATTCAAAATGGCGGCACAGAAATTTAAAAGGAACAATTTTATCCAATTGTTGTTGCTATTTAATGTCATTTTTTACTTGTCCGGTTAAATTTGGAATTCAGGCATTATTTCAAACCTAATTCATAAGAGTGGAGATTTTCTTGGTATGGCTCACTTAAACTTTTTGGCTTTAAAAAGATACCATTTGTTTAGACTGACAACACAGTGTGATGGTTTTTCTTTTACGGTAATTTCTTTTTCATGTACAACCCTAAATGGGACCATAATGGCTAAAACTATTGACATTCTTTCCTGAACACCCTAAGTCAAACCAAATTAAGCCACTCAGCTGAAAGGAACAGACTTGATTTACTCTGCTGACAACCAAATCTAATTTAGAACAGAACAACATTTTGACTCACCCTTACAACCAACAAGGTGAAGAAAAAGTTCCAGTGAATGCCATATTCACTAACATGCTCTTGATAATCTGTCCCTTTCACGGAAATAAACCGCATAACACCAAGAACTAGTAGCGGCAGTGAAGACTTAACTGACCTAAACACTGCTGAAATAAAACCAGGTTGACTTGTATAAACACCTCTTGCTTCTGGAGATACAATTGCATTTGAAATTATAAATGCTCCAACTCCCACGTCCATGAGTCCACTCCCATACGTTTCAGCCTTGGCAAGACGTCTAGGGTAGATGACAAAATCTACTGCAAGTATAGCAATGGCTGTGGCGATTACTACATATGCTCTAAAGCCTCCAATGAAGGGCCGTTTCTTGGACATGTCAGCAGACAAAAGAGTTTGAAAATGCTGACTCTGTAGTTTATTGTTTTTCAGTGATTGTAAGAGTACCATTCCCACAGACAGAGACAAACATGTTGTAATCAGTGTAGTTATGTGATCAGCCAGCACTGTGAATGCCAGGAGTACAGGAATGACCAGGGTGCAGTAATCAAACAGAAAAACCATGCTGCAAAAGAAAATAATGTTAACACACTAATGGAAAAAATATGCTATGTATAATGAGGCCTTCCAAGGGGGGTAGCCGTGTCGCAATGTCGCATGTTTCTAAGAACCGATGTTGCCTAGCCAACAGCTGCAAATGTCGCTGTCGTTTTTCCAGCTATATGTGTTTCTGTCGCATTGTGTCACAGTCGCATTGTAGTGCCGTAATGATGTCGCTTGCCGCTGTTAAAATGTCCCTGTGTCGCTAGTAGTCAGGGTCATGTCGCTTGTCGCTTTTACCCCTTGGAAGGCCTCTATAATATTATGCTTGCATTTTAATCTTACTTCAGGGTAGAGGCTTTTCATTTTGATCCCATAAGCCACACTGGAAAGTTCGTATTTGATACACCAATCCCTATGAAATACGCCAGAAGTTGGCGTAGATTATCGAGCTCCACGCCGAAGATCTTCGGCGTAACATACATGTTTTCCAGACTGGCCCATAAGTAGGCTGAAAGAAAGTTATTTTATCAGTCTTATGCAACCCCTCCAAACCCCTTCATGCCAAGGTTCTTCAAAAATTTATATATAACTGGAAGGAATTTGTTTTTGAAAGTTGACAAGAAATAAGGGGAGTGAGAAAAACAGAATCAGTCTTATCCATAAGAGGGGGGAACGGATCATAAAATGAAAAGTCCTATATCATATGTTTAGAGGCCAATGAGGGGAGGGGTTAATTGCCTGTTGTTGTTGTTGGTAATGATGATGATGATGATGATGAAATGATGATGAAGATGGTGGTGTCGTTTTCGTTTTAGCTGGCGTCTAATTAAAGGCAAATAAGTTATTTTATTTTCTGAATACTCCTCTGTAAATCACAAGATTAGAAGAGCATTCAATCAAACTTACCAACAGAAGAATGACTTTGACAACTTTTCCTCCTTCGAAAACAATACATTGAATAAAATTGTCCTTAATAAAACAGCTGTTGGAGCAGAACTCACAACTGCACTGATTTCGAGTAGTGATGTTCCGTTTAAATCACTTACAAATCGCTCTTGGAGTTGTTTGTAACTGATGTTCGAATGAAGGTCCGAATTTTCCGCCATGTTGAAAATTTCTCAGATGGGCGAGAAACCTGGGCCTAGGCTGAAACTATTTTCGCGTCTAGTCTTCCCGAGTATTAGCGGACAGAACGCCTGACGTTTTTCAGCCTATTGCTTGCGATCTGCGCGTTCCGTTTATTTGCTTCGGCTATGAGCCACAAGGAATTGATAAAGCAGTTTTTTACGCTGCAAGAAGAAAGAGTGAAGACGTACAAGACTTTTGACAGGTGAATCTGTTCAATATGTGCTTTTAAAATACAATAACGGTTAACAGAAGTTAAAAGTTAATTTTCATTGTTTTTAATAGTTAAAAATCAATAATTTTCCATTATTGAAAAACATATTTTAGGTCTTAGGACCATTTTTGGGATGATGAAGTGAACTAGTTCGATTTATTTATAATCACTGACCGATTTTTACGGTTGACACTTTTACGGCTAACGGTTAAAATTTTCCATTTTTTACGCCTAACTGCTAAATTTTTGGCCGTTTTACGGCTAACGGTTAACCCCATTGAGACCCTCTTGATTCTCTGCAGCCACCAACCTGCACTGTAAAACTGGGGGACGCTCCTTTTGTGAACCGACTCCCTGCCCCCCTCCTTCCTCTTATGAAAATAAGACCAGTAGGAATCTTTCTGCAAAGGAGGCGACAAGAAATAAGAATTGGTTTGACCGTTTCATCCATGAAGTGGTGGGGGGAGCGGAGGGTCAGAAGGACAGACCATAAAATGAGACATCCTCTGGGGAATTGGGGATATTTTAAACAAAGCATTCAGCCTCCCATGGCCCAATCATGCTAATCTACTGTAGGAAATTCCACGACCTACCCAGCGTTCAGAACCAGGATCTAGGAGTCCTCAGGGTGTCAATTAACTGGCTGAAGACTGATGCAGATAGTTAGGGCTGTAACTAGCAAACCGAGGCACTTGCCTCGTTTAAATCTGAACCCAAAATTAAAAAAAAATACTTTCAGGTGGGAAAATTATCCCCAATTGAACCTGATTGGTTTGTCTGAAGAAATGACTGACTGACTTAGACCCTTTCGCTCCCAGTGGAGCACAGGTCCATGGAAACCACTGCTCGCCATCGTGTTCTGTTTTGGGCTATTCTTTCAAGCTACCACCAGGTGTAGCCTGCTTTGCTCGCCTCGTCATCTACCGTCCTCCTCCAGCTGTTTCTGGGACCACCTTGGCTACCTCTTCAAATACCTCATCAAAAATGCTAAAAACAGTGTCTCAGAGCTTCTAGATTTGAAAATTTTCTTCCTAGATTCCGCTAACGGCTTGTGCTTTGGACACTCACATCTTGTGCCTTATCCATGCCAAAAGTCTGGCAACGGCCCTGATAGTTAAGTGCTTGTTACACAACACTGTTCAATAATTTTTTTAATGTGATACCTTATTGTTACTTATTTTCGCGGGACTTAATTTTCGCGATAATTTTTCACGATCTTCAAAAAATCGCGAAATTAAAGACTGGCGAAAATTTATTTCAAACGTTTTCTATTGTATTTTTTATGCTAATTAGGGATTTTTGGCCAAATCGCGAAAATTAAGTGCCGCGAAATATGCCCGTTCCATTTTCGCGAAATTAAGTTCCCACGAAAATAAGTAACAATAAGGTATTTTCTTTCAGTGGCTTTCAGGAATATCTTCAAACTGCTCCCACGTATGATTTCCCTTCATATCGGCAGCTGGTACACAATGTAACACAGACATTTAACAGCATATCAAATAATGTTATATCTATTGAAACAAAGTTAAGGGATAGAGGACAGACCATCATCAGTGATCTCATCCGAAAAATACAACTCAAAGAAAAAGAAAAATTAGAGATGGTAAGCCACCTTGGAAACAAGTTTTATACAACACCCCTTTGACCTTTTTATGCAAGCACATAAGTTTTTGGTTTGAACCCCTCCCTCCCAATTAAGCTTCACACTTTCCTTTATTAATTTTGGCCTTCGAGACAGCAACCTTCCCCTTTTTTAAAAGTTATGACCATTTGTATCAGCACATGTGCGAGTAATAACGATGATATTTAGCGGAAATGCTGTTATTACTCAGACGTGCTGATACCAGGCAGATACAAAAGGTCACAAATTTTGAAATACTGAAAACATACATGTGATTTTGTATATTTTTGCAGATAAAGGACTACACTTTTCGGCTGTGTAGAGTAGAGTTAACAGCTAGGTCGCAAAATTGAAATATTCACTTCTAAATCAAGGTCATTTTTTAGCCTTTGTTCGATGCCAATCAGTAGTGGTCATTATATCCTTGTTTTTGCATTTCCAAATAAATCGAGGGAAAAGTTGCTACTTTCTTAGAAAACTAGAAATGTTTATGAACAAATTGATGCAAAAATTGTTGGTGTTCGATGTGAATGAAATATTTGACAGCAGCTCAAAAAATGTCTAATGAATGAATCAAACCAAATCTGTTTTAGTTCTAACCTCGGTAAAGTCTTACAGTTGCCAGAGTTTCAGGCAAAATTATTTTTTGACATGAATTTGAATAGGTGTTTTTCAGAAAGACAACCTCTTAATGACATTATACACTCATTGCTTTTAACTAAAATTATTCTGTCAAATCACAAAATTATATAAATGTGTATTGTATATATTTACCGTATATTCAATTACTTTGTTTTAGATATTTTTAATGAAATCATCATTCTCTTAAAATTTTTAAATTTTGTTAAATGATATTTAGACAGCAAAGTTTCAAATAGCAGAACAAAATGCTGTTGCTGATCCTTCTGATGAGAGTAAAGTTAAAGAGGCAGCTGACATTAAGTTGAGGTAATTAAAATTCTTATTGTCTGCCAGTATTCCTGTGTTCCTTATAATAATCCAGATTCCTATGTTTCAGTATTCCTGTAATCCAGTGTTCCTATAATCCAGCATTCCTATGTTTCAGTATTCCTGTAATCCAGTGTTCCTATAATCTAGAGCATCTTAGAAATTTGGGAGTCTGTGAGTCCCCATCCCATAGCCTTCTCCCTTCCACCTTTTAAGATTGGCATACACGAGGAGACAAGTCCAAGAACACAGCACAGTGACCCGGCCAGCTGGGCTTAAACTCATTCATGTCCCCAGAGCCACTTATCCCTCTTAGCAATCAGAGCCTGTGCATGGAAAAAAGTGGCTCTAGGGACACGTGATTTAATTGGCTAGATTTTAACAAAGGGAGTTTCAAATCTACCCAATCAAAAAACCCAGTTTCAAACTCTCATATAACAAGGATTTTAAAACGTTTTATTTGAGTGGTTGTTACTTTTGTTAAAATTCAGCCAATCAAATCATGTGTCCCCAGAGCCATTTTTTTCTCGTACACAGGCTCTGTTGGCTTAGAGGTACAGGGGCAGATACAGGGGGGGGGGGGGGTGGTTATCCAACCCCCATTTTTAGTAAAAAAAAATTCTAAAAAATGTCACTTTATTTGAAATAGAAAATAAAGAAAGAGAGAAAAATTAGCTCTCGCTCATGTCTTGTTGTTGTTACGCCACGTTTCGCCGTCTGCTGCCACTTTTCGCGCAAAAGTTCGCAAGGAAGCCATTTGACAACGCCTAGTGAGGCAAAGTAAGATTCTGATTGGCTCATTATTGTGAAATTTGCAGGGAAACGTCCGCGCTTACCAACCCATGTGCTCAGTCGATGCTCAGGTTTGATGGCAACCTTGTTCCCAGGGTCTTGTGGATAATTTCCAAGATGGCAGGTCTCCCATCCACCCCCCCCCCCCTTTGAAATCCTGGATCCACCCCTGAGGTACAAGCAACTCTGGGGACGGGAATGGGCTCAAACCTTGACCGGCAAATTTAATGCTGGGGGTAACTGGGTAAACTCCGGCCTGGTGGGTCACTAGGCTTAAATGCAGACTTGACCTTAAAGAAGAGAAGGCTAGAGTGGACAGACCCTTTCAACAAAGATTGGCTTTTTACTCTCCCTAATTAAAATTGTAAGGTAATTAAAATTAATAAATAGGAAAAGTTGTCTTTTTCTTTCAGTTTACAGAAACTTGTGGATCATATTGTTGAACTTTTGGATGAATTGAAATATGAAGCTGAGGATATTCTGTTGGAAAATACCTAAAAACGAAAACAGACAAGATCACCATCTGCACTACACTGTCATTTAAATTGCAGTGTCTTGTTCAAGGTCTACCTCAAAGAGTTTGGTCAGCAAGAAGAGAAGATTTCTTACAGCCATAGTAACTGGATCAACGTAACCAAAGAGCTACTCAGTCACATTACTGCGCAGAATAGTCATAACAGCCCTCAAAAAACATAATGTTATGATTTGCGCTCTTAGAGCAGTTTTCAATTGAGTGTCGTAAAACCAAAACCAAGGTTATTACTCTGGCCAATCACAAAGGACACGGACAATCCAGTGAACCAATCAAAACTCGAAGCAAATACATGTAGCTGGCACGAAGCGCGGGAAAACGTGCGCGAGCGAGTCACGATTGGTTTTGGTTTTACTCCTGATTGGCTGAGAAAGTGGCGCGAGATTTTTAAGCCAATCACTAAGCGTAGTAATGCAAAACCAAAGCAAACGCAATTTACTTTCCACACTTAAGTGAAAACCGCTCTATCTGAAAATAAGCGATGTAATTTCTAATTAGCAATGTTATGATATGTACCCTGCTTCCAAAAAGTAGCAAAGAGAATGTTGAATTTGGTTTAGTTTTGTGTCTGGAAGGATTCATTTTCAAAACTGAGATTATTTTTCCCATTAAAATAGACGACTGTAGTTTTAGAAAGTACAAACTTTTTAAGGTAAAGAAAAAAGAACTAGGCCAGTACGAGGTTCTGGAGAAAAGCTACAAATCAAATGCAAAATTCTTTATACGCGCAAAAAATAATTTGGCTCAAAGTAGGCCTTCTCAGTATTAAAAATTTCAATTTATAAATTCATGTCGTTTTCAGTTTTTAGGCAACCTTGGGAAATTTTAATGGCTAACATTTAAGTCCATAGAGTGTTTAATTTCATTTTATTTTTTAGGGGAGGGGGTGGGGAACAGTGAGTTTTGTTTCCCCCCGTCGTGGGAGAGAAACGCGTGACGAACCCAAGGAACGTCTGCGAAGGAGGCTTTACTCCTCTTGGAAAGAGTCGGACCCGCCCTTTCCAGGGGCCAGTTCTTGTGCATTGTCGATGGTGTCAATGGCGCTTACAAAATGGACTCCCGATTTCTCAAACGTCCCGATAACTCGAACCAAAAGTCGTTTTCCTTGGATTCGCTTTTCTAAGTCAAACACTGCTACCCGGGATGCCAACCGAATACACGTAACACGGTTATAACACCCGTACATAGATGTATCTCATCGTTACCAAGTAGCCCGTGCCTCCGTGACATCATAATTACTCATTTATTCCGCGTACGCAAGCCCTGTTTTGGGTGCGAACTGTATTTTTTCACGGTAGGTCACGGTGTTTATACGTAGCAATTCCAAGGATTCCGCCTAGGGCTTTGGCCTCGTGAGACAAAACGCTGCGAAAAAAAAAACGCTCTAGTGCAAGCGTTCTCCCGATTCAAGCCCCCGCCTTCAGGCTTCATGTATACTACGAGCAGTTCCTCTTTTTTTGCGTAAAGCGAAATATAGCGCTTGTGGAAACATGGCTGTGAAAATTTTTTTCCTCGCTACTTGCCTTCGGGAAAAGCTCTCACTGTTTCTCTCGCGTTCTTTTGCGTTGAAAAAATGAGATGCTGTCAACACTGTAATGAGGTTGAGTCCATAAGTTGTCCGTAATTTTTTTATAACTATTCCTTTTAATTTCTCCAAAAACGAATGTTTTACAAGTTGACTCTTTCAAGCGCAATAGCGGATGTTACTTAATAAAGAGCTGTAAGGAGCCTGTATGTCTAGAATAGCCAATAAATAGATCATTCACCAATATGACAACATCTGTTTGCTTGCTTGCATGGATAACGTCAAACAAATATAGAGAAAAAAGTCAAATATTTTCTGAAATGCAGAGGGCTACATGGCACACGAGAAACTAGGGAACTGTTTCTGTTCCGGGTCCCTCTTTCTAGGCTAGGAGCTGCATGTACAGGAGGACTCATTCGAAGAGGAAGTAACGTAACACAATTTCAAATGCAACGCACAAAAATAGATTAGGGTAGATTTAATGGCCAATATTTGACCTTGTAAAGGGCAAAGAGCTTTAGATTAGAAGAATTTTAGCTCTTATTTTGTGTTCATATCAAGACGAAACATTCTTGTAAAGATTGTGTAAAAATTATTGAGTATGACCATATGCTTTTGTTGGGGATTCTGCTGAATCGATCACTTTGGTCAGCAAAATGAGAGCGTAGCTGAAAAAAATTGAGCCTAGGGCGGCCCCTTAAAATTACCCAAGGCCGAAAAACAAATCGATTTTCCTACCAATATATTTATGTTGTGTATACATCTACTTCTACTTATGATTTCTATTTTTACATCATTTTAAGTTCAAGTTCAATCAAATCTTATATTGGCAGTTATATTAACTATTGCTTTACAAATTTTAAAGCACTAGTTTTGCCTCCAGAAAGCGCAATATCATTTTGGAAATATTATTTGCATAAAATTTTTAATCTGTTTATGTCTAAAGAACAGATTCTGAGTAGCTTAGCGACTTACTATGTTGATGACATCGCGGAGGGCAATAGAAAGTTTGTTTGAATTTTTTTCATGATTATTCAAACATCCAAATTAAAAATATTTCCATGTCACCCAACACGCGCGTTCGCGTGTCATCCACGTGTAGCACGTGACGAACCTTCACCAAAAAGACTGGACTCCAGTCAAATAATCTGAGCCCGCGTTGTTTTTCTTTGTTGGAATACCGCAAAATCAGCGATGAAGAAATAAATTCATTGACAAATCGCACGTGTAAGTTGTTTTCTTAGCGCAGAGTCTACAGCAAGAAATTCCCATGGACTACCCGATGAATGTCAAAACAGGGGTAAAGTCGCAGTCGTTTCGAAACTGTAGACTTCAAATTCTGAAAGGAGAGCATTCGCTACAGACACAAGATGGAGGCGATTGCGTTGTCGACGTCTTCGGAGACCCGAACGAACACTCACTCGATATTCGCATTCGAAACGGTAAGCCAACACACCTTTGTGTATTGCTAAACATCTTAAGTTTAAGCCGTGAAGAGCTTGATTTGTTGACTGGTTTATCTGCTTCTTCAGGTAATGAATATATGCCTAGTTTTAGAGTAACAAAAGATACGGATCATTGCCAAATGGGACGGCTACGATACATGATAGATCTTCCAGAACAAAACTTTAGTGTGCTTCTTAGCTTCACGCACAGAGAAGGTAAGTTTAAAAAAGTTTGTAAAATATTCTAATGCTTAAAAAAGCTAAATGGATTGAAAGTGTTTTCATCGGAAACGAGGAATAACATCCATCTAGCTCATGCATAATATATTACGTTTATAGAATTGTCAATTATAGAAACTACATTTTTCCGTGGGTTGTTAAGCTTAAGTACTTCTAGTCTTGAATACCGACACGAAATGAGAACTAGAGCATTTTTTAAAAAAGCGATCAATCTCCTTTTACACGATGTCAACTTGTCTTTTGTGAAAGGATGTGAAAGAAATTGCATTTTTGTTTTCGCTTTTGGCCGAATTCTTATACTATGATAAAATTATCCAGGGAATGTTTGAATTATTGTTTTTATTCTTTGACCCAAACGCGCGTTTTTAAATTAAGGTTGAAGATGTTTGGTTAGAAATGATTATTGTTGACGGGGCTGTGTAAACAAGCTATTTCTGCCTGCACCAGTTCATGCAAATATTAATGTTCAATTAAATATTAGCTTTGCTTGATGTTGCCATGAATAAATTTACTAAAAACTAATATTTATTATTACATGTCTTCAGCAATTTTATATTCAGAAAAAAGTTCATATACTGCATGTACTGTTTATTGGATTACTTTAGTTAAACCTTAATCATAAAGTTGCACTTTAAGGAGTGGCAAATGGTACCTAGAAAATCGTGGGGGCTTGGGAAGCTTTTGGTCTGATTGTGAAATCTCAGAAGCCTTTGCCATCATTTGTGTCATTTTGTTGTTTTTGTTTGTTCTTATCATCTCAGAGTCTAGAATCGTTTTAGTGTCAGACTCTGGTTTTCAATTAAGGGTCTCTGTGTCTCTGCAAGTTTCACATTTTACTATTTGCCACCCCTGCTATAAAATTAAAGGGATGTTACTGTACATAAAGAACACAGGTCTCATTATGTCAGTTGTCAAAATATACTTTGCCAAACAAGCCAGAAAAAAGTCAGGCATTATTCCATTGTGTAGAAGTTCATTTGCCAAGAAATACCAAACATTTGATGATGATAGTTGTTTTTGTTTGTTTGTTTGTAAACATGATGATTTTCCATTGGAGTAGCAGTAGCTTGGGAAAAAGGGATCAGGGGGGATGTACAAAGATCTACTTTGATTTCCTTCGTAAACGTTGTGGTTGTCCTCTTCCTCATCATCATCATCATCATCATCATTATCCTCTCTCTCACCTTGGAGAGTGGGGCTCCCGATCCTTCTTCTCTGAGTTATTCTTTCTCTGGTTGCAGTCTCTGCTTCTATCCAGGTTTTAAATCCCAGTGGCACCCTTTCTTTATCAATGGTTGGCCACCTGGACCATTCCTTTATACACTTATCTTTAGGTATCCACATTAATGGGATCTTGAGTTTCTTGTCTAGTGACACTTGGTATACCTTACTCCTTACTGAGGTTTTAATATAAGGCATCTGGCAGGTTGTCCTATGGGAAGGGACCTACAAATCCATAACCTTGTGATTTTAGGATAATAAATTGTATATACTGCCATACTTTTGTAGATGTCAATGACTTTAAAGAGATGTTAAACACTGCTTCTGGTCGAATGAAAAAACGTTCAGTTTTCCATGAAAGGACAGAAAAAGCGTCAGCCAGTCAGTATTTCCAGGTGAGATAAATACTTTTGGATTGGATAATACCGAACAGTTATCAGGCCGACTGGGCCCACTACCTGTACAGACTGTAGCTAAAAAAAAATCATCAGAGAAAAAAGAAAGCCTTATATACTAATAGCATCAAATATTAATCGAAGGGCTCGGTGCAAAAAGGGTGGGAGGGATTTTTGTGAAAAATGGATATTGACAAAATCACTCGCCATTTTGCATGTGGGTTTGTTTTCATATTTGAATCTTTGTCCTGTATTTATTTCTGCGGGTTTCAGCTTTGTTTTCAAGAAATAACGTATGCAAAAGTTCGGAATGTCAAGTCAGCGTTTTTCGAAGCTCCTTTGTTCTATTAAACAAAGAAGCTATTTAAGATGCGGACTAGAAAAACCTAGGTTTTTGCATATTTTAATTCTCAGAAACGGAGCAGAAGCCGGCGAAAATAAATCCATTACAATGTTTCACTTATGTAAACAAACCAGCACGTGAATTTTGGAGTTGTTTTGGCAAGGTTCATTTTTGCATCGAGCCCTTCAATTAAAACATCTGATTTTGTTGGCTTATAAAATTTCAAACCATATTACAGTCAAACCGGATATTCTTTTGATTGGAACTTTGGCGCAATGTTCCAATATCGATTGACAGTTTGCTCGTCGTAACTTGCAACTTTCAATTCAAATTTGCCTGAGCAAGTTGCCAAGTTCGGTTTTCACTTTTCCCATGTTGAAACATAATAATTCCACTTCTGTAACATTCTAAAGTTCCCATCAAAAGAACATCCGGTTTGACTGTAAAAACCACTATTACATCAAAATCAAAATTATTAAATTTCATTTCTTTTCTTGGCAGTTCTATGGATATTTATCACAACAACAGAACATGATGCAGGTAAATGAAATTGTTTTAAGAATTGTTGTTTAAAAGATCTCACTTGAAAGTGCAGTGACTTGAATTTGGTAAATAATACTGTAAATGATCGATAAAGCACTGTAGCACTTCAACTATTGGGAAAACACGGAGGGGAATATAGAGAAATTTAAGTAAAGTGCATACTAGGTATACACATACTTATAAAATTATTTCGGATGAAATACAAGGGTAACATGACCATGGTTTTTCAGTCTATTTGTAAATATCCAAATTAGCACCAGAGCACTTATTCAAGAGCGGCGCTTATTAAATTATTTTTGGTAAAGGTGCAGGGCTTATTCGAGAGTGGCTCCTGTTCGAATAGCAGGGCTTAATCGATCATTCACGGTTCGTTTTATGGAAGAGGGTGAATAGTTAAAGAGGGAGAGATAAAAGTGGAAAGTGGAGGGAATGATGGGGAGATTGGAGATAAGAACAATGCTGTGATTAAATTCCCTTCATTACTCTTTGAGGAATTAGCCCATTCCCCAAAACAATATATATATGTTGTGGTTTAGTTTTATCTATGGTTTATTTTTTTTCAAACCAGTTTGATTTTCATTTTCCTTTGTTTCAGATTATGATAATGAACATAAGTCAATGAAAAATAAAAATCAAACTGGTTTGAAAAATTTTAAACCAAATATAAAATTGAACCACAACATATGCCACCATCTGTGTTCTCCCAAAAATGTTTGTGTCCTACTCTGAGAGTTTTTTCTTGAAGCTGGTTTTATTGTTTCCAGTCAATTTGGATATATTTGTATTTTGTGAATAAATTATTTCATATTGATCACTAACTTTCTGTGTATTCAATAAATATAAGGGTCATTCCACAGTATTATGGACAAAAAATTTGAAAAATCAAATTTGTTTAACTTAGTCAAATTCCAGACAAATTGATAGCATATTAGCTAGAATTTATGAAAATGATAAATATTTTTTGTCATCAATTGTTGTTAGTGCATAAATTATCATTAATTACCATTGATAGTGATAATTGCTGTTGCGGAGGGGAAAGTAATATGTTTTACTGGTAAAAGATAGAAAACAGGAAATTTGCTGAGATGGTATGTGACACAAACTACTTAAGACAAAGTAACTTTAACATTACCCAAAATTGATATTTCTCTCAGTGTGTCAGCAGCAGACAACAATATGTATGCTGTTTTCCCCTCCGCAACATATTAAGGCCTAAAAGTTTTGTTTGTCAGCTTGTAATTAACAAAATCAACTTCATGTTTTCACATCTTCTAATTTTGAGCTAAGGTTAAGTTTTATTACTGTCAAAGAGATTTTATGTTTTGAGCTGTAGTTAAGAGGAATGATTAATTACTGTTGCGGAGGGGAAATACTGTTGCGGAGGGGAAATTTTGTTGCGGAGGGGAATTCTGTTGTGGGAACCAAATTTCTTTTGAGGGAGATTTAACTAACACTGGTGTTGACATTGGTAAAAGAAGGCATTTTCTCACCAAAGTTTACAACCTTACAGTATCTTACAGGTGCATATGCACTAACAGGCATTGCATTGTTACACGCATTCAACATATAAGCTGCATTTTATGGGCCAGTTTTGTTAAAAGGCAATTGCCCTTTTACGTACAATTTTGGAATGATAATGAGAAGCAACATACCAGGCTCACATCTGTTTTGTTTTTCAGAAGCGTTTAATTATCTATGGGTGTTTGCTGTTAAACATTGACACTGCTTTGTTAGGCGTATGAATCAGTTGTATTTGCATATACCTGTTTTTTTACTTTACTTAGTAAAATCATAGAAAATACATGTTAACCCCTAACTGCCAAAAAATGTTTAAAGGCTGAAGATATTTATATGTCATTGTGAAATTGTAATAATAATCATCAAAATGCAAGGGTTATCACCATCTTTTAACTGCTCATTTATTGTGAATACTGAAAAGGACAAATTTTCCCCTCTGCAACTTCCCCTCCGCAACAGCGAACAATGTTCTTAAATTCTGCATCACTGGAAAAACACTAAACATTTGAGTTTCTTTATGTGATGTTTGTAATAAACATGCAGTGAGGAAAATCAAAAACTTATTAGGCACAGAAAAGAATTTTAAAATTCAGAGAATTTTGAGAATGAAATTTAAAAACAAAAAACGCCATTTTCTCTGTTCCCCTCCGCAACAGCCCTCTTTTGAGGCTCTGTAATCTAAATAATGTATTTTGGAAAAAAGCAGGGCAGCAGAAAAGAAAGCTTTCTTGAAGACTTAAACCCTGAATAGATAATCAGAAGTAACAGATAAATATCTATTAAACCACAACAAAAAAAGTGTCTCTAAATTTCCCCTCCGCAACAGACGGAATACTGTGGAATGACCCATAACTGGAATGTTTTGGCACTTCATTCTATCAACAGTGTGATAAATGTTGTGGTTCAATTTTATCCTTGGTAAAACTAAATATTTTCCTTTGTTTTATATAATATTTCATTATCATGTAAAATAATTATTACATAGATCAGAACAAAGGATAATACCAATATTGTACCAAGGGTAAAATTAAACCATGACATCAATATTGGTTACCGGTAAGTTGTATTTATCTTTTAAGTTGTTCAAGACATGTTTTTTTTTATTAATATTAATTTTGTGACCTTCCTTACACAATCAGGATTATGTTAGAACCTCCACATATCAAAGAGCTATGCTACAGAATCACACAGATTTTCAAGACAAGGTAACTTAATGAATTATAATATCAATTGTTTATTGACAAAGTAATTATAAAAAGTACTTCTACTGCCCGCCTACTTTTGTCTGTAAATTCCAACTGTTGCCTTGTCGCGCATAATTCACAGCTCGCTGCAGTTACATCACGATCGTCTTTAAATAAAGCATGGAATAAATGGTCGGTAGAAGAGAAACTTAATAAAAGATTAGTTCAAAGTAGTGCTTGCCATTTTCTTTAGTGGTCATGTCAAGATTTGGCACTAATAAATTTTATGCTTAGGTGTAAAAAAAAATTAAACAAGATTATTTTTCAAGTGCGGTTTAAACAAACTACCGTAAACAACAGTGTCAACAAGGATGCTCAGCACATGAGCCACAAAAATTTCTGTAATTTGTCAACGAAAGTGGGAGGGGCAGCAATTTAAAAATTCCTGCCCATTCCACAGTTTGGTGATCTTAGTAGTACCGTAAAAACCCACAGATAAGCCGCACCTTTTTTCCAAAAATTTTCGCTCGAAAGCGGGGGTGCGGCTTATCTGGGAAAAACATTCGGAAAAGGTGCCGTAAATTTTCGTTAACTGATGCTAATTTATGGAAAATTATGTAAATAAATATAACATAAAACTACAAGAGAGTACCGGTCATTGCTTTTGCAAGTTTGACAGCTCCTATACTGTTTGCAGTGTCGACAATGGCCTATAACTTTAACAGTAATATTGATACTTTTACGAGCAAGAAAATACCACGAGTATTCACGAGTAAGATGGCATTGATGGCCAATTGTTTCTTTCTCATTTTGCACTTTGATGGAAAATTTGTCGCACTGATTACGAAACTCTCGTTATGCAACAAGTTTATCTCCAATAGATGGCTCCCAAATCTCTTTAATTTGTCAATATGATAGCCACGAAACCCGAACGCCTCCATCGCCATATTGTTTTGCTTTACGTTCTCGCCCTAGTCCCATATTTCGCGTCCGATCAAATGCCTGGTTACTAAGCTACGAACGTTCTGCAAACGCAAGTTCTTGTTGTTGTGACACAAAAATCTATGGAAAAATTGCCTTGAATGAAGAAATACCTGTCAACAAATGCCAGAAAAAGATCACCCATAATATGTCAAAGTTGGTTTTCATTATATTAAAGAGCTCAAATTGTGGGTAAGACTGAAGTATTTTCTGTTTCAATGTTCATTGAGTTTACGTTCGATGAAGAAAACTTCCTAAAGACTCAGCTTTGGATTTTTGACTCGACTTTGGATTTTCTTTGATTTACTTTCAAAAAACTTTTTTCCAACATTTGAGTTGTTAAACTCGGGGTGCGGCTTATCTGCGGGTGCGGCTTATACGCGGGTGTTTACGGTATTTTCTTTTAAAAATTCTTTGTTAAAGTTTGTCAAATTCTTTATCTGCAGGTAGTTATTGATGTTGGTGCTGGATCAGGTAAACCTAACATGCTTCAACTGTTAAACTATAGTAGAAGATCCAGTAGTAAACACACTAGACTGCAGATCAAGCAGTCCATGTTTGAACCCTGGCCAGGTCATCTGCATTGTGTTCTTGGGCTAAACACTTCACTCTCACAGTCCCTCTCCACCCAGGTGTTTAAATCGGTTCCGGTGGATTTAATGCTGGGAGTGACCCTACGATGGACTAGCATTCCTTTCAGGGAGAAGTAGAAATATGTTGTACTCCTAGTCACTTTGTGATACAGAAACCAGGATGGGCCACTAGGCTCAGGGCTGCAAATAATTTTTTTTTACTTGAAAGGACATATGTCCTGCTAAGACACCATCTAGATCAAACAGAACAAAATTGTGGTCCCGAAGACAGATTTTCATTCATTGTTGCCATAAAATGATTTACGATCAAAAAATTGTCCGGACATCATGTCCAACCACACTTTCATCGGACATGAGCAAATTTTGGTCCGCCAATGTCCAATGACCGACTGTTATTTGCAGCCCTGTAGGCTCATGCACAGACTACCCAGTGAGTTTCTTGGGCTCATTCAATCCCTAATATGGCTGGATCAGACAGTCTTAGGATTTAAATAAAATGATGTTACTTTATATTTTATGACCACAGGGATCTTATCATTCTTTGCGGTGCAAGCAGGAGCTAGAAAAGTGTATGCTATTGAGGCCAGCTCAATGGCAACACACGCAGAGGTACTATGTCTAAAGTTACTTAATTTATTGATGTTTGGAGTATAATTTTAAGTGTATAACAAGTCTGCTGAATAAAATACCCAGGTAATAAGACTTATAAGGCATCTGTACAGTGTTAGCCTTAATACAAGCTAACTAAAAATTTACAAAAATTAATACTGGAATTAGTGAGAACATCAACTACAGTTGAATCCTGATAACTCAAACCTTCAAGGGAAATCGAAAAAGATTCGAGTTATCGGGGGTTCAAGTTATCAATGGTAAAATTAGTAAGAAATGACAAGAAGGGGAATCGAAAAAGATTCGAGTTAGCTGGAGGTTAGAGTTATTGAGAGTTCGAGTTGTCAAGATTCAACTGTATTTATATTTACAACTCTGTGTATTGTTCAGGGCTTGAAAAAAACTTGAATTTTATCTTGCCCTTCAGACAAACAGCTTTCAAATTTTCCTTGATCAGGCCAGTTGCATTTTTTTCAGCAGGCTTTTAGCCAGGTAATAGTCCAGGAGTCCTATGGACGGCCACTTTTCAGAGAAAATTAATATGTCATAACTATATACCTTGTACAAAGTTTTTTAAGCAAATTTGGAAATCTTTAGATACTTTTGCACTCATTACTGCAAAAAAAAAAAAACACCTTGCATGCTCCTTAGGCCCTCCTATGGGGACAAAGTCAGGCCTTATAAAAATGTTGGACTCCCACTTTTTAAATCCTGGCTTAAAGTCTGCTTTTCAGTATGATGTCATTAAAATCAAAAGATGTCTTGCCTGGGTCCTTGCCCATTGGGCTAGTGAGATAGAAACGTTACCGGTAGTAATTTTTTTTTAAAATGTCCCAAATCTTGAATCATGCATTATTCATGCAGATAAACTTACACCAATTTTCTTGATATCTTTACCCAGGCTTTGGTCAAACGCAATAACCTATCAGACAAAGTGATCATAGTTCCTGGAAAAGTTGAGGAGGTATGTGCTTAGTTCAAAATATTAGTTCTCATAACTAATTTCTATACAGTTCTTTGTATTTAAGGTAGGAGAATTTTGACTTTGAACTCTGAATTATTTTCCTGTATTGTAGGTGGAAATCCCTGAAATGGTAGATGTAATAATCTCGGAGCCAATGGGTTATATGCTTTACAACGAGAGAATGTTAGAGAGTTATCTACATGCTAAAAAATGGCTGAAACCTGATGGTATGTGTGTACAAGACACTTATCCTGTTCCTGTGCCTTTTCCGTAGTGCTGTAGAGTTCTAGTCAGACCATTCTCACTCTTATGGTTTATATCTTTTTAGGTAAAATGTTCCCCACTACTGGAGATCTACACATCGCTCCATTTTTTGATGATGCACTTTATATGGAACATTTCTCAAAAGCGAACTTTTGGTAAGTGTTGTTTGTGTAGTTTAATCAAAAATATATTATAGTCATTCACTTCTCAGTTTAGATAATTCATGGAAAGCGTCATTTGTTGAAACTCCTTTGGATATTGGTTTATCCAAGCATTTTTCTCCAGGTCCTCTTGTTTTCCTCCCTCCACAAGAAACTTAGTCATGTTCTATTGCAAATCTGTGATTTTGATTGGTTCTCCGACTGTTTTGTATTTGCTGTTCGAACACGATCACGCACAAGTTGGTCCTTAAAGGGGCCAAAAATTAAAAATTTTTGGCCCTTCTTAATGGCCCTTTTAATTTTTGGCTTTAAAGTAAAGTACAAAAATTGTTAGTTTTAGACTGCAATCCTTAAGAGTTTCTAGTAAAACAATATTAGACTACTCACCCTCGTTTTCTATGAGCGATAGTCAACTCGCCTATGCCTCATAGACTATTCACTCATAGAAAACTCAAAGTCTGTTAACAAGAAACAATGGATGAAAAGCCACTTCAAATTCCTATTTATTTATTATTAAACCAATTAATTATTAATAATTTACTACTTATGCTGTTGGAAGGAAGAGCAAACCAGGTAGTCCACTAATAATGTATTTATCTAAATTGTTTTTTATCTATAAACCATTTTGTTTTCAGGTATCAAAATTCATTTTATGGAGTTGATTTGTCCAATCTGAGAGAATCTGCCCTGGAAGAGTATTTTAGACAACCAATAGTTGTAAGTTTTGCATTAACAATAGGGTAAATAATTTTATTTGATGAGGCCTTAATGGCTGGATACAGGTAATCGATAAAGATAGATGATTAGTTTTTGCTTGAAAAATACTAGTTTGGAATACCTAGGGGGCTTGGATTTTTTCTTTGTTGCATACTCAGAACAAATGGATTTAGACAGTTTCTAATTTCACTTAACGAGCTCCAGGCGGGTGCTCTTGACATTGCTGATCCTAGCAGTATGCAGAATGCATGTCACATGTGAACCCTGTAAATGACCTAGCTGGTCACAAGTCTCTCTGTAGTTAGTTAGTTAGTTAGTTAGAGCATCCAACCAATTTTGTCCCCAAAGGCCGCAATCCTTCTCAGCCCTCCAAGTTAAGACCATTTTAGTCGCCATGGCGACTAAATTTGAACCAAGGTCGCCAGCCTGGCGACTCAAATTGAGAGGAATGATTGAAAGCATCAGCTTAATTTGGTGACTAAAATTTTTCACTGGCGACCAAAACTTGAATAGTTGGTGGCCAAATTGCCACTAAGGAAAAAAATAAACTTGGAGGGTTGCTTGTAGTCTGCACCAGGGATCAGGACCTCTGGGCTAGTCTGAATCTAGTCTGGGCTCAACTGAATTTGATTGGCTGTTGAAAGACTTGACTGTGTCCACCACAATCTCTGGTGCACAAACACAATCAAACTGGAACCAGGATTTCCTAGTTCTGGTTTTGGATTAGCCCAGAGCCGTTGAGTATCCCAAACGCAGGCTCTGGGAATGAGATTGGCATCTGACCAATGTGCAGGACATCACAGGGTCGACACCTGTTTGAGACCGAGAATCAAATTTGTCGTTGCCCCACACTCTTGACAAATTAATTTGAATTTTCTTCACCTCTGTGATTGTTATTGACCATTCAGTAAATGTTTGATATGATGTAGATTGAACAGTAGCCAGGTTTATTCAGTCATTTTAATTTGTAGGTGACTTTAGACCTAATGATGGGAGGCGCAGTGGCCTAATGGTTAGAGAGTGTGCTGGACCCTGGATTGAGCAGTCCGGGTTCGAGCCCTGGCCGGAACAGTGTGTTGTGTTCTTGGGGAAATACACTTTACACCCATAGAGCATCTCTCCACCCAGGTGTATATTAAATGGTTACCGGCGAATTTACTGCTGGGGGTACCCTGTGATGGACTAGCATCCCATTCAGGGGAGGGGGATAGAAATATTCCTAGTTGCTTCATGCTACGGAAACCGGGATAAGCTCTGTCCTGATGGGCCACTCGGCTTGAATGCAGACATACCCCTTAGACCTAATGACATTTAAGTGTGTAGATCACACGAACATGACTAAAACTCTCTGACCGTAGGATACATTTGATGTGCGGATTCTGATGGCCAAACCTGTGACACACACTGTAAATTTTCTTACTGCTGCTGAAGAAGATTTGCACAGGTACACCAATGCAAGCTTTTTAAGTTTTGCACAGGCAGACAAAGGTTATAGGATGCTTGAACCTGTTTTCAATATTTTTATACCTGTGACTTTCGACCTGCACACGCATAGTTGTTTTTTATGTGTTTGATACAGTTCTTCATTTAATTTTGCATGCCATTGCATTTTTGAAACTGAAATATCCTGTAGCTAAATGTAAACATCTAACAAATTCTTCAACTAAAGTCGTGCCTATATCATACATGTGTATAAAGAATAAAACATGGATGCACAGAGATTGAGAAATTTAACATATGGAGCAGCCTTCTGTTATTTTGTTGATTTTAACATTTTACAATACTTGAGAGAATTCTCACGTACTTATTGGTGTAAAGTTATGTTGGATGGAAGTATAGACCATGAAAATGTCAAAACAACTTGACATTTAATATATCAAACAGGAGCGACAGTGTTTCATCGGGATATCCTAACACCGACAAGAGAGTGGAAAATACGATGCACAGCAAAGTATTTTTGACGAAATTCAAGGTGTTTGGATAGCCAATGAAACTCTGTCGCTTATGCTTGATATGTCTTCTCAATAAACAACAAAAACTACATAGTTATTGGAGAAATAAAATCTTAAAAAATCTATCCAAACCTCCTTCAATGGTTATAATTTTCTTTGTTTTAACTTGATGAATTATTAATGAGTTTAAGAAGCTATTTTGTTAACTTTGTATTTGTCAGACTCTTTGTTCTACCTTGTTTGTTTTTGGAAAGCTGTGAAATTTTAATTCCTATTCTAAGCAGTTCTTATGCATTTGTTCAATTTTTAGGATAGAAATCCCTCTGCGCTTCACAGTACACACAGCAGGAACTCTTCATGGTCTTGCATTCTGGTTTGATGTTTTATTTCAAGGAAGCAAGTAAGACATAGTAACATCTTGGTGATTTCAATGGTCCTTAGTCCAACACTCAGGCCCAGGGGGGTACTCCGGCTTGTAAATGACAGGGATGATCGAAGGATTTTTTTGGGGTTTGAAATTTTCGATTCCGGGATTTTTTTTGGGTTGGAAAATTTGGCAAGTATTTTTTTGGGTGACTTGATTTAAATAGGGGATTTTTTTGGGTATTAAAAACGAACTAAAGTGCCTTGGCGCGGCCTTAGCGTATTTATGGTATGATGAATAAACAAATCCTGTGTGGCCAGGGTTCAAAGGGGAAGGAGAAGGGGAGTTCGAGCGCGAAACACGAGCGTTCAATTTTTTATGGTTTTCTTTGTGTTATATTATTGACCCTCCTGGCAATTTAGGGGTAATTTGACAAGGGATTTTTTGGCGGTTTTTTTTGGTCCAGGGATATTTTTGGGTAATGTCGGAAGACTTAGGGATTTTTTTGGGTCCTGAGTTTTGCCTCCATTCGATCATCCCCGTCATTTACAAGCCGGAGTACCCCCCCCCCCCCTGGGCACTCAGGGTCTTAAAATAACTGAGGAGAATGTGCTGTCTTTGCAATGACATCTGTAAATGGTTAGACATCCCAGACTTCTCGGTTAAGGACGATAAACTGTATGCCCCATCTCCTGCATCTTGACTGTTATATGGTCAGCAGGGGACGTTAAAGAACCCCACACACTTATCACAAAGAGTAAGGCATTGAGTTTTCAGTGTTGTGGTCTGGCCTTGTTCTGAAACTGCTTTAGGGGCATCTGCAAAAACTTCCTTATTCTTTGTAAACTGCTAAAAGCAGTCTGGTCAAACTCCCTTGCAAATTGCTGTAAAGTGCATTAGAGCGAATGGAGATTTGCTACATAAATGCCACATCGTCATCAATGTAATCGTCTTGATGCAGTTGGGGTCCAAGTTCTCTCTCACAAGCCCTTCTCTGATATAGGACCACATAGTGGTACCCTGTGATACCATGACAGTCCAAGGTACCCCCATGGGAGGCAGGGCTTGGCCCCTATCTGCATGGCTCCCTGGACCTTTGGCATCATGCCAGCTAGGCCTGTGGAGGGGAGACTGTGCACCCTATAAACTAAGTCAGGTTCCCTACATCAGGCTTAGACATCCTGTTTTAGCACTATATAGTTAACTGATCTGACATTATTGACTACTTAATCGACAGTCTTCCAGTGTGGCTGTCCACAGCTCCTCAAGAACCTCTTACTCATTGGTATCAGGTATGTTAATACACTGTCAGTATTGCTGGTTTTCACTGTCACGCAATCAAAAAATAAATTCGAAACCATTCAACTACAGAAGCTATGAATTTCAAATATTATAGACGATAAATAGATAAACAATTTCTCCAAGTTTCAGGTCTGTGCGGTGTACTGTTGGCGAGTTATTTGCCGAACCTTTTCATGCAAATTTATAAAGCTTAGTATGGAGATGCCATAACTGTGTCCTTCCGAGGGACACAAATATGGCCGCTGTTATGTCAGAGAAACCATCTGGAACTCAATTCTGTTTACAACAGCAGCAATCTTTGGCTCATGAGCTAGTACAGTTTCACAAAAACACTACTTATTATATCTGAAATGTTCAATCTGCTGAAAATGGAAAGAAAAGGTCTTTTTTCAAACAAAACAGCTTTGTCACGGCACTCAGCTTGATGTCACATATGACTGAGAACTCAAATATTCAAAATGCTCTGTTTAAAAAGCGAATGACACTATCGATCTGGAAATTTGCAAAAAGATACAATTATTTTTAGTTTATCTTACGTCTAATGACAACGAAAATTTAGTACGCCTAGTGAATTTTGATTTCAGAATTTTATGACGTAACATGAAAACCAAGAATAGAGTCAAGATCTTGTCAAGTTTTAAAACATTGGCAGTGTGCAAAGAAAGTCCTGTCAAGTGCCTTAAGGTTACTATTGTCAACCGCTACTAGGCCACTAATGCCTGATTTTTTCACTAGCCATTTTGGCTAGGAAAGGCCAAAACCTACTAGCCAAAACTGCATTTTTACTAGCCTTTGGCTAGTTGGCTACCGTTAGTCTCAAGCCCTTGTAACCTTAAGGTAACATTTTTAGATTTTCTACTTGGCAGATGAAGTAAGGCCACTGAAAAAGGCCTTCAGGGCTAGCACACAGTGGTTACACCTTACCTGAAGGGCAAGCTGTTGCTGACCAAGAGCTAAAAAACTATTAGAGCAGTTTTCAATTGAGTGTCGTAAAACCAAAACCAAAGTAATCAGTCTGGCCAATCACAAACGACACAGACAATCCAGTGAACCAATCAAAACTCGAAGCAAATACATGTAGCTGGCACGAAGCGCGGGAAAACGTGCGCGAGCGAGTCACGATTGGTTTTGGTTTTACTTCTGATTGACTGAGAAAGTGGCACGAGATTTTTTAGCCAATCACTAAGCGTAGTAATGCAAAACCAAAGCAAACGCAATTTACTTTCAACACTCGAGTGAAAACCGCTCTAATAATTTTTCGTAATTATTCAACAGCTTGAATTTGACAGTTTTTACCTGCTTTCAGTGTTACATGCAAAGCGGCTTTCTATCGAAATCCATCTTTTGACGTGCCAAACAAACAAGACAGATCAGCATCCATCAATCACAGCCCACTAGTGCGACCTTCTGAACTTGTGTGCTCATTTGCATGAAACCAACGCTGGTATGGTTTTGATTGGCTCATATCAAACAGCATGTCAAAAGATGGATATAGAAAGAAAGCTATGCACGTAACACTAAAAGCAGGTGTAACAATGCATCTTCTTGTACATGCAGTGTTAAACTGTTACAGTCAAACCTAAACTTTCCAATTCTTGATTGACTGGAATTTGCCTTTTGGTTTCTTTACATTAATTTTTCTGATCATCAGTTATTTGCATCAGGCCATTCTCATGAGTCCCATTGAATCCAAATAATCTAATAGATAATTCAGTTTATGTAATTATTTTACCTTGCAGGTTCGATGTCTCCTTCAAACTCCAATATTTGTAAAGGTTGGGCAGTCATTATCTGGAAAAGTATTGCTCATCTCAAACAAGAGGTATGTAATGTATATAGGCAGGTAGGTTATACAATACAAGTGCTGATCACGGTTTGATCCAGAATAGTGCTCTACATTGAAGGAGCTGTGTATAATTTCTTGTTGCTCTACTCAGAACTTGAGGTCATGGATGTTAATACAGTTCTGTTTCGAGTTGGCCCACTCATCAGTTAATATCCATTATCTGGAGTTACGTTAACTATGTTACACATCAATGTTGTTATACGCGACTTCGAAGCGTAGAAAAAACTGTTAAATAATTGTTATAAATGCGTGCGCTTGGTTACCTTGTGCTGAGCAATAAAATTGTTCTAAACAAACTTGCACGCGCTGTGTAGACACTTCACTATTTTAAGCTGTGCTTCAAAATAAACTTCCGTCGGTGTCTGCACGTGGACACCAGTTCATTACGCTAAATTGGCCGTTCCGAGGTTGCGCAGGGAACTGGGGCGAGTTTCAAATTTCAAGTAATCGCTAATCTGACACCACCACATGAAAGAGCGCCATGAGTTTGGTGATTTGACCAAGTTTGATGCTTTCAGGATGCACAGAAACGAAGTTATGGACCTTAAAACATGGTTAAAAATCCATACAAACGTCTCTAATTGTAAGCCAGCGTCCCCCAAAACCATATAAACTCTTAAAATTCTTATCCGTTTTGTGACAGCTGTAAAATCCTGCCAAAGACCCATTATTTGAAAGAAACTAAGTTGAAAATCACTATGTTTGCCCGTTTTAAAGAGTATCACAAAAATCATAAAACATTTAAGAGTTAATATGGTTTTGGGGGACGCTGTCTCAAAATAAGAGACGTTTGTATAGATATTTAACCATGTTTCAAGGCCCATAACTTCGTCTGTGTTCATCCTAAAAGCGTCAAACTTGGTAAAATAACCAGTCTCGCCGAGTTCTTTTATGTGGTGGTGTCAGATTATCGATTACTTGAAATTTGAAACTCGCCCCAGTTCCCTGCGCAACCTCGGAACGGCCAATAGGTAGGTATATATGTTGTGGTTTAATTTTTTATTTGGTTTAAAATTTTTCAAACCAGTTTGATTTTTATTTTTCTTTGTTTCAGATTATGATAATGAATAGGAGACAAAAGAAAATAAAAATCAAACTGGTTTGAAAAATTTTTAACCAAATATAAAATTAAACCATAACATATACATTGTGGATAGGCAAGCACAGTAGAAAGTTATTGTCTGTTGCAAAAAAATGCTCTGTACAAGATCCTTTAGTTAATATCACAAACAAAGAGGCCTGGTCAAAAAAGGATTTATTGCCCAGTTTTGACAAAGTGATGCTGAAAAAGCTCAAGGACGTAAAACAACTGAGAACTGAACAATAAACAAGGCAATATGACGACGAAAGTACTCATGTATGGAACCTGAGAAAATCAGTGCAAAGGAATACGTTAGAACAGCTGTCAGTCTTTGTCCTTATAGCAATCAATAGCAAATATCTAGCTTTCTTAGCCTACATTTTTACATGCCTACTGCCAAGATGGCAAACTCAGAACTTGAAACTACAAAAACAAGGTCACATGACTTGTGGGTCCCAGCTTGAACCGAGTGCTCAAGGTGTGAAACATTGTGTTATACTTATTAAATAAAATAAAATAAAAAAATGGGAATTTACAGTGGGATCTTCCACTAGGTGGCTCTTCTTGATCCCACTAATTCCAGATCGAATTGGAATTTGGAAGTGTTGGTTTTTGTGGAGGGAGGAAAACCGGAGAACCAGGAGAAAAACCCTTGGAGCAAGGACGAGAACCAACAACAAACTCAACCCACATATGGTACTGGGCTGGAATCGAACCCGGGCCACATTGGTGGGAGGCAAGTGCTCTCACCACTGCGCCATCCCTGCTCCCCATTATTATCCCTGCTCCTCCCTTATTATTAACATTGTAATTTTTCAGACAAAGCTATGACGTTGAAATAGAAGTCTCAGTGGATGGAACAAGCATCAGATCAACAAACTCACTGGACCTCAAGAACCCTTATTTCCGCTACACTGGTACCCAAACCCCCATTCCTGCCGGTACCAACACAGTGTCGCCAACAGAGCTGTACTGGAACATGGCAAGTTCCACAGCATCCGCAGGGAATGTTGGTAGTGAAAATGGTTTGGATGGCGCCTGTGGAGGTATCATGGCAAATGGGCTTATGGTTAACACAGTTGGAGCTTACAGTGGAGGTATTTGATTATCGGTACAGTAAAAACCCGCGTGTAAGAACCAAGAGATTTAAGAACCTTTTGGCAGAAATTTACTTTTTTAATACTCCAAAATATAAGCACCTGTTTAGCCAAACAAGTTCCAACAGGTTCTTATATGTGGGTTTTAGCTATTTACATGAAATGTAATTATTTTTTGCCTAAAACCATACTGTATCATTGATCAATTTATGTTGTTGGACTTTTAGCAACATAGGTACATTAATAAATATTTATAATGAAGAACAAACCAGATTTTATACTTGTTATAATCAACAACAATTTCTACTCTGTAGAAATTAAGAACCTAATTAAGAACCAACTCTGCCTAAACTGTCAATAAGTACCCCATAATACAAGAACCTGTTTTGCCAAACTTTGAAAAAAGTAGGTTCTTTCGCGCATGTTTTTACTGTATTGTACATAAGCAACTGTAACTGCCATGACTGAGGTAGTCAGAGGGCTAATAACTAAAATTAACCAATCAGATTACTCTATTGCCAGTCCAGTTTTAACTAAGCATTGGACCAGGTATTGTCCTAAATTATGCCAAGTGAATTTGTGCATTATAATGGTTTTAACCAACAGGCTACAGTGTACTTTATGTCACGATCACACAAGTTTAAAATTTTTTTGCTAATTTTTTACCTCTTGAAAGCTTTCTAATGGGTCCTCTTGGATTTGACCAATCAGGAACTCAAAAGTGTGTTAGTCAATGTTAGATTTCCTTTGCACAGCATGTTACCATGTCAATGTCGCCCTCACACTATCTTCTCTTAGTATATACCACACATTCGTCAAGTGAAAAGTGCTTTTTGTCTGCTCTTGGAGGTGATTAGCAAAGTAATATTCACCTCCAAGCAACTGAAAAGAAACAAAACTGCTTCCTGTGTCGCTTTGGTAACTGAAAGTTATGTTTTGGTTCGCGAGTTATTCAGCTTGTGGTATATACAATACACAATGGTAGTTATTTACCAAACAGCGAGGTAGTCATTCACCACCATTCACCTTCACTTTGGTGAATAATAAATTATTGTTAATTAATAGCTTCCCCCCTGATGTTAAATGGAGTATCTTGTCTTGGCAGGGGGCATTTTAGGTGCCACTCCCTATGCCCTTGGGGGCATCCCCAGTGGTCTGCCCATAGTGAGCGCTGTTCCAAATGCGTCGACCCTGGAAGGAAGCTCCAGTCACTACGTCAGTAGTAGATACGTCGTCGGCAATCAACCAGCTATCATTCATGGCTATGCTGGCACTGGCTGTGGTGAATATGTCAGCAACAAAGGTTCCCATCACTCGATGGTGTACTCTAGGTAATCTGACCGTGTCAAGATCTTCGGCACACAAACTGTGATTGTAAATATCTTGGGCTACTTGCAGGTTTTCGAGGTAAACATGCCGGTATACATGTTCGGTAACTGCACATCTGATCAACAAGAATGAAAAACAAGGAAATCTGTTCCTGACAGACTCAAGATTGACTATCTGTTTAACAAGCAGTGAAGTGGATAAAGATATCGGGGCTTCTTTGGTTGGAATAATGATAAATGAACAGGGATCTTTAAAAGAAGAAGTAAAGTTTGCCTTAGATCTTTTGCCTGGCTTCAAATCAAGGTTTGCTGCGTCTTGTGCAGGAGACTTGCATTTGGACATGACTAGTGTGGCATAGTACAGTTGAATTTATCATGTAACCACACTGTACTTAAATACTGTACTCGAGTCGGATTGATTCTTTTCCAGGACAATACCTATAGCAGTGAATGCATTTTTGTATATTAAGCTTTTGAATCAGCAAACCTGCTTCAAGTTAAATGTTTTGATTTCTTTCACAAAGCACTTGGCTTTTATTAAGAGCAAGAGAGAAACAAATCTTTGACTTGGAACAAGTCTGAAAAACTAGCCATTTGGATTATAATTTAAGGAGAAAGAAAACTTATTTTCTTGGTTTGTTATTATGGAGAGCATTAGCACATCATAGTGCACTGACCTTTCCTATTTAGCCTTTGAAAGCAGTTACAACTTGTCACACACCTGTTCAATCCTCTGTGTAAGAGAAGGCAGAGATTTGTGTACTGTCAAATTGTGTTGTTCTAAGAAAATAGTCCATACCCCTCCCATAGAATGTAAACTTGTACCCTCAGAATTTCCAATGTCTTTCCTTGGGGTGGGTATGGACATTATTAGTTGTTACTTACATGTAGAAAATGATTACCAAGTAAGACTGCACAACGAATTCGATAATTTGATTTGCACTGCTATGTCTTCAGTATGGATTCTTTTTAACTGGAAATTTAAAAGTCAGTTGTGTTGGTAATTAAGGCCCTATTTACATAGAAAGAGGATGGTCCTAGCACTGAGGACCAAATGCAACCTTTCGCATGTAAACTGGAAGCTGAAAATGTGTCACATGCAGATGATTTTAGTGCTAGGATAATCCTAGCACTACAATCCATCCTATTTGCGTGAAAAGAGGAATCACACACGGATGTCCCTAGTGTTTTAGGATCATTTTCTTTCCATGTAAATACTGCATCGTGTCATCAAAAGAAGTGTTTTCTTGGATTAATAATTATTTTAGTATATTTTTACCAGTCAGAGAGTGTTGGTTTTGGCTACAAGATTTACCAGTAAAATAATGGCTTCAAACCAAAACAGTTATAATACGGTGTTCCACTAAGTAAAATGATTACTTTTATCGACCCAGAATAGTTTCGATTTTTCATTTTCTCAACCAGTCGAGTAAAATCAAAACCAATAATTATTATGATTCGCTCGCACACATTTTTCTGTGCTTCATGCCGGCTTTAGTATTTGCCCCATGTTTTGATCAATTGGTTTACTGGATTGTCTGTTTCCTTTGTTATTGGGCAGAGTGATAACTTTGGTTTTGGTTTTACAATACTCAATAAAAAGTTACTCTTCAGTATAATGCACTATTTAATTTAACATTCGAAATATCAAACAAAACCTGCTCTGGTTTAATGAAAGTTTAAAATCATTTCTAAATGGAATACTTCAACACTTTGACTGTAATTTGACACTATCACTATTAACATTTTTAAGAGTCATTATTTTACATAAGCTGCACAAGTAGCATTTTATTATTAGTGTAATTTGTACAGAATATTGGGAGTGAAAAAGGCTAGGCATTATACATAATTATTCTAGTTTTCTGCTTTAAAGCACATGCATATTAAATTATTTGAAATAGTTATAATATGTGTACATGACAAATTTTACCCCTGAGTTGAGTGTGAATCTGCACGGGGGGTGGGGGGCTACCCCAGGGTTTTCAAAACAAGACAGAGACTGCTGGAGTTCCCCCATCGGCTACTTGATTATATGTCGCCAGTCACTCTGGTCAAAGCAATCAGCTCATGACAAACAAGCTTCAATGGGCGTCAAAAGTCCTTGAGACAGTTGAATGAAATTGATACTAATTTAAAATTCCCGTTTTTTCACCTTTAATCTGCTGCCGCTTCTGAACGAATCCCCCTCCCCCTTTTCAATGTTGTACTCAAACGAGGCAAGTCTTGCAGATAGCAAATACAACATTGTTTCGGGGGGAGGGGGTTATATTGAAGGGGTGAGGGGTAAAATTTGTCCAAGGTACTCAAAAAGTGCCGACTGTCTCAACACTTTTGGCGCTCATTGTCTGAAGGTGAATTTTCGGTATATCTTGAAAATAAGAAACTACACAACATGGACACAAACATATATTTTTCTTTAGAATCAGGTGATCACATTGGTACTGCGCTGCATTACGTAAGATTAATTAGCGCGTAAATATCGTGATTATTGTAATTTTGCGATGACGTCACAAATCGGCTAGGCCTGCGCATAAACAAGGCCAAATGGTTTTTAAGGCTAGAATTTATGTTGAAACACGTGCGTATGTCTGCTTTGCAAAGAAATTAATGGGATTAGGTGCCAAATAAATTATGCAACAACCATAAATATCTCGGATTTTTTGTATCGCATTTTAAAGCTGCTTAGAGCAGAAGAAAAAATCGAGCGTGCGTGACGAGGAAAGCTATCGGACGCCACCAAAAACTGTGTTCCCGAGAAAAGCGGTCTATTCTTAGAAAAATCCCAGGGTTAAGGAATGGGATGGGACGATTTACTGTCTAGAAACTAATGCGGTAAGCAGGCGCCAGCGCAAGGCACGTTTCGTTCAGAACAGGACAATGTTTTGGCGTAGCAGATGGTATAAGTTCCTCGAAGCACGGCAAAAGGGACTATTTACAGATCGGAATGTGAAAAAGATTCTTCAAATTGCACGAAAGATCAAACTTCAATGCGATGACAGCTTGTGGACAGGACGCATTGCGTATCTCTTAGCTAAAGAAGAAGTATTTTTAACATGGTAAACCGAATTACATGACGATGCACTAAAGAAGAACATATAACTTTCATAACCTTTGATCTGTTTTGAGGACGCATCTCCGATACCGTGAAGTCTCTAGATAAAGGCGTAATTTCCAGAATAATTGCAAGTATGAACAAGACAATGGATTAAATAATTGTAAACAATGGACAGTGTACAAATATCGAATATATATTACTTTCCACCGATCATTTTCGCGCATTTAAGAACCTACGATCGCCTTGTGTGACGGTGTCACGCAACTACGTAAAACGTCACATGCCCGTGACTCTGACGGCTTTTCACGTTATTATTGACGATATTATTCATTTAATCACGTAAAAATGCATGCAATTGAATGGAATCGCAACTGTCCGTGATTGTTCAACAAACAGCTTGTCAATAGCATGTGAAAAACGGCCTCTTTTCTCGAAATGAACGGGTAACCACGAGTAACCACGGGTAACCAAAATAGTTGAGAAACAAGATACTATTATTCCTTTTAATTTGTTTGGTTACCCGTGGTTACCCGTGGTAACCCGTTATGTTATATATCAGAAAAATGCGTCTTAGTCCACGAAACATTGTATTTCCATGGATTCTTAGTTTGCACTTATAATTATTGCAAAAAGCTAGATTTCCCTTTCAGACAATGGGCGTCAAAAGTCCTTGAGACAGTTGAATGAAATTGATACTAATTTAAAATTCCCGTTTTTTCACCTTTAATCTGCTGCCGCTTCTGAACGAATCCCCCTCCCCCCTTTTCAATGTTGTACTCAAACGAGGCAAGTCTTGCAGATAGCAAATACAACATTGTTTCGGGGGGAGGGGGTTATATTGAAGGGGTGAGGGGTAAAATTTGTCCAAGGTACTCAAAAAGTGCCGACTGTCTCAACACTTTTGGCGCTCATTGTTGGTATCACAGCTGCCTGCTCTTCCATTTGCTGATGCCTACTTCAAAACATTCTGAAACCCCTGTAGGAGAGCTTGCTCACAGGCTAGGGGTGGTACTTTCTAGTTACAGGCTAATGGGGTAGTGCTGCTGGATGGGGAACCATTTTCACAACAGGATTGACTACAATGGCATCCCATTCTCAAGTTACAAGAATGGGAATACTGAAATTTTCAGATAGCAAGTGTGCCCTATAGTTTTTGTAGGTGAAGAGTAGTCTTCAAACCTACATTGAACCTGCTGACCCAAGTACCTCTCTCACCCCCAGGAGTGAATGGCGACAAAACGTTGTTGCCTTGTTAGCCTGCAGTTCAGCCATTTCTGGAGAATAAATATTAAACATAATGATACCAAACCCTTAACACAACATTACAGGTCTTTGAACATACTCTGAAAGTACTGGTATATAAAATACAAAACAAGTCCTACAAGACCATGAGGTGTTGACGTCTACTAAGAGAGCTCAACATGAAAACATTCTAAATTAAGTACAGAGTTTGGAGAAGGAGCCTTTAAACAACAAGATGTTCAAAATTCAAGGGAGATACAAAAGCCAAGTTATCTCATTTGCTGTCACAGGCTTTTGATGGGATGTTAATCTTTTTTTCTTACTTCAAGAAGACACCTGTTGCTGGCCTCCGAAGTCAATATCAGTCTGTTCTCGAAGCTACAACTTACAGGGATGTTAATGGTGCTTTAGATCTTGAGATTTTTCACCAAATCTCAAAGGTCTTGCGGTCTCAGCTCTTTCACGATACCCTTGTGAAAGGTTGGGAATGTCTCAGTCAGACTCATAGAAAAGAGATAAGTCTAATAAATCTCACAAAAATCTACCCATTTTGTCCCCAGAGCTGCTTGTCCCTCTTAGGCGGCAAAGCCTGTGCACGAGAAACAAGTGGCTGTGGGGAAATGTGATTTGATTGGCTGGATTTTAACAAAAAGAACAGCCAATCAAATGAACTATTTTAAAATCTCTTTGTTACACAAGGGTTTAAAACAGTTGAATTGGTTGGCTAGATTTGAATCTCACTTATTGTTAAAATCTCGCCACTCAAGTTGTGTCCCCAGAGCCTCTTGTTTCACATACGCAGGCTTCCCTGGCTAAGAGAGACAAGTGGCGCAGGGGACAAGAATGAAATCTACCATCCATTCACCACCCATAGGCCCTACTTGCCAAAAGGTCTTATCTTATCTTATCAAAAGGTCTTATCTTATCTAAGGTCTGAATTGGGCCAAAGTGTTCCATCTTGCCAAAGCTTATCCCTCTTTTCATATATATCCCCAAAAGGGATGCTAATTTATCACAAGGTTACCCCCAGCATTACGTTGTGGTTTCATTTATACACCTGGGTGAAGGGAGGCGCCATGACTGAGTAAAGTATCTTGCCTGAGAACAATGACCCTAGCCAGGGTTAAAAAATTCAGACCTCTTGATCCAGAGTACATTGCACTAACCATATATGCATTAGGCCACCTTGCCTTGCCAAAACTGGCATACTTACTAAACTAAAGAAAAATTGTTGATCGGTTTTACTGTTGAGAGGGCCGGCGGGTTTCTAAACCTCTGGGCTGGGTTGTTCAAAGCACAATAGTAACTAAAGTTAATCCAGGATAAGCATGAATTTTGATTTCAGTTGATTTCAACTTTTTTTCAAGGTTTTCTGTGTATATTTAATGTCCTCCAGTTTTGATCTCAACTAAAAGTTGACGATGGTAATCTCACGCATTTGACTTATGAAAAGTCGGCACCGGGTATCTTGAGTGCTTTGGAGAATAACAAAACCATGAATTAAACTGCATATAGTTTTATTTCTTTAAATAGTATTTAATAAGTTTTAATTAAGTTGTTATAAGCAGGGGATCGTGATGGCAGGTGTTCTGGCATGTTTCTGCATATCAACGAAAACAAGTCACAACTCCAGTTACACTTAACATACACCTGAAGATTGCATCACTCCTGAACAAATAACACTTACACAACACTTGGGGCCTAATTACATGGCAAATTTCAGCCCGCTTTTCCTGGCTGAGATTTCGGTTCAGCTTCCAGATCAAATCTTGTTAAAACGGCGCTTGCGATTACATTAAATGAGTTTCATCCCGAGCTGAATTTTAGCCCGGACTGAAATTTCCACTCCGCTTTTTGAAACCGGGCTGAAAATCTCAGCCTGGGCAAACGCACTGAAAAACCTCATGTAATCGCATTCAAATTTCAGCCCGGGCTGAAAAGGGAGCTTATGGATGCGCAGTGATGGTTTTCAACAAAAGAAAATGGTGGCCACATAATGCAACTGAAAATCATGGGGGACTGTTTTGTGAGAACAGCAAGTTTTTGGACCAGGAATTAAAAGAAACTGCCAGGAAACTGGAGACTCAAACAATTAATTTTACCCGGAAAAAAGAAACAATTCATCAGTTCACTGAACCAAAAAAAAAATGGGAAAAATGGTCCAAAATAAAAAAAGTTGTCACCCCTCATAAAATCCACTGCAGCTATGATTACGAATGTCGATCAACACTTACCTATTTAATGTCAAGTCTACCGGTAACTACAAACATTAGAATCATAAATAAATATAGCTATGCTACTGAAAATCTACTTAAATGTATAAATAATCTCAAAATGGTGAAATTATTTTATAACTTCACCGAGTGGCAGTTACTCGTCGCTACTTATAAATTCAACAAACAAACTCGGTATTTTCTGCAAAATTTTTAACAAATTACCTTAAATACCCAAAATGCAAATCATTGGTCATGTTGACTGTGGGTAGTGGTCAGTACATCAGTTGACATTATTGGTCAATAGATGACTGACCGTCAGTCAACTGTCACATGAGAGCAAGTTGAAAGACAGCCAATATTACAATAGACATGTGTCAATCAATATTAAGGTCGCGCAGCACCCTTGAAGTCATTATGTATGTATTTTTTTAAAGAGTATGTACGAACTGCGACGACTGAAGCTGAAAACAAACGAAATATTCATGATATTATTTTCTTACAGTTCTTTGTACAAGTAATTATGCGCTATTGTTCTTAGCTTTGTGTCTCGTGCGCTGGGACAAAGCGAATTATCATAATTATATTCACAGCTTTGAATATAGCACACGTTGTTGTAAACATTGATTCGGAAGGTCTTCGGAAGCCTAAAAACCTGCAATTTTGTCTCCAAGCTTTCTCCGCCGATATAGACTTTCAGGAGTTGATCTTCGAGGAACACAAACTTGGAGTATTCTTTTGTGTTCTGACAAGAGCGAATTTTGAAATTTCCTTCTCAAAATGAAGGTAGCACGTTCCAAAGTTTAGATTTCACATTTCTACTCTCTATGCCATAAACTCCAAGCGGTTTTTAAAATGGAAAATTTCGTTCTTGTCAGAACAAAAAAGAGGTTATGATTTATCACTAGGTTGTATAATCATTTAATCCGGTGCGCTGTTCTAGCTGAAAACTTGGACACAAAATCGCATTATCTGCAGTTAAACTTTTAAGAGCTTGTAACATCACAGTCAACGGTCATCTCTCAGTAAAAAGATGTAATTCCATCATCCCCTAATATCATTGATAAATTTTAGAGGAATCGATGTTCAAAGTTTAGCGAATTTAAGCTTTTCAAGATAGCACCCCGTCAGGAAATTTGGCTAACGAATTTATTAATGAGCAAGGGTCCTGTGCGACCTTAAGCCAATGATTCGTGGTTAACCATTTGTTGAGCAACAAATGTTTCAACTTGTTGAATGGAATAGATCCAGGCTCTTTTCCATTAAACAATGTTCAACACTGGATACACTGTTCAACATAACTTTGTTAAATACCAGTCGCAACATTAATTTTGTTGCTCAATAAATATTTAACCATGTATTCTTGGCTTAATAGATGACACTACCCAAATTTGTCAACATGATCCAATCCATCATCAGCTTACACAAAGAGCAAATCTTAAATTGTGGTAAATACCGAAAAATATGAAAGCATTTTAAATACTTTTACTGTTACGGTTTGAACCGTAATTAAATATGAAAATCCGCTTCTAAAGCAGTAAAGCCCTTTCTATATACAAAAAAATTACCTTAATAACCTTATTAAGTTGTCGCAACAGAACAACAAAAAATAGTTCAGTTCTCTTGTATTTCACATCGTTTGTAACATTGTGTCGGTGTTCCAAGCTTTGTTCCTTGATCTAGACTCATCTAGTACTTGACTGGCTGTCCAGCGCCGACTGGAGGAGGCATTGGGGTCTGGCCTTGCGCTTGAGGTGGCGGATAGTTCGGATACGGCTGCGGAGGCTGATTGAACCCTGGTGGTGGCTGGTTGTAATTCGGTGGCGGTGGGTACTGTTGCTGTGTAGCCACAGTCGTGTGCGTTGTTGTCGACACGAACGGTTGGTAGGGAGGTTGAGACACGATTACAATCCCTGGCGATCTGTAGCGGTAGTACGGACAGCAAGCACAGAAAAAGCAAGCCAAAATCGAACCCATGATCGCGAAAAACACGATCGTGCCGACTATAGCGCCTGCTATAGCACCAGCATTCGTGCACGATGATTGACAATCGCCATCACAACAGACTTCGCCAGTGCCACAGTTGGAATCGTAGCTGCAGTAATCGTATGAAGGAGATGATGTCGATGATGATGAGTAACCGCCAGGAGTCGAGCACGATGATTGACAATCGCCATCACAACAGACCTTGCCTGAAACACATTCGTAATCGTAGCTGCAGTAATGACCAGGAGTCGAGCACGATGATTTACAGTCGCCATCACAACAGACTTCGCCTGTGCCACATTCGTAAGCGTGGCTGCAGTAATGAGCAGGAGTCGAGCACGATGATTTACAGTCGCCATCACAACAGACTTCGCCTGTGCCACAATTTGAATCGTAGGTGCAGTAATAACAGGTTTCTCTGCAAATGCCATCTGAGCAACAGGACTCGCCCGAATCTTTGTTACATTCATTGCCATCACCCCCCCAATTACAGTATGTAGCACTTGACAAGGCAAAGAAACAGACAAACAGAACGCAAAATACTCCTTTCGCCGCCATCATTCGCTAACGAGCTGAGGAAGTTTCTGAGGCCCACGCAATATAGTCCATAATATTCACATACGCTCCCCGGGGTTACACCAATCGTTCGATTGGGTTCGGTCATCGAACATAATCGAACTCACAACTCACAATAATTTGGTCAATCGAACACAATCGAACGTTCGATCCCCAGCGGCGGGGGTACTCCCTATAATGGCCTATATATGGGGAGGCTTCACTCAAAAGGGTAGCGATTTCACAAAGTTTAGGTATATGCAAGGGTATGGAAATCTGTCATTTAGGTATTTAAAAGGGCCTTTAATTAAAATTTTTCGAACAGATGCAATTTATGGCTGTATTATTTTAATTTATTATGTGTTTCATGAAAATGACAAGAACACGTCCTGTTCTAAGTCTATGTCATGCCTTTTAGGTATATGAAAGGGGTACCTTTTTTCAGTAACTGACAGTAAGAAGTTATACGAAAGGGGTACAATTTCTGTCAAAATGGTATATAAAAGGGTAACGGGTTTGCAAATAACACTTACACGACACTTTTGCCTGGAAAAAGTAAGCAATACATGTATTTACATAATGCAACTGAAAATCATGGGGGATGACAACCCTTTTAACTAGCACTGTTTTGGAAGAACATTAATTTTTTTTTGGCCAGGAATCAAAAGAAACTGCCAGGAATCTGGAGACTGGGGCGGATCCAGGATTTGGAGAAGGGGGGTTCGAAGAAATGGGCCGCCGAAGGCGGACCCATCTTGGTGGGTCCGGGGGCATGCTCCCCCGGGAAATTTTGAAATTTAAGTCCTCGGAAATGCGATTTCCAGCGTTTTGAGGAATGATTGTGGACGGTATAATATCTAAACAAACCATCTCTTTTTAAAGCTATTTTATTAAACAAGGACTAAGTTTAAGTCTTTACAATAATCAAGATCAACTGACACCTAGAAAATGAAACTAAAATCACTGTAATATATTTGTCTTCGCTATTTAATGTGTTCTAAAAAGTCACGCTTAAGATTTCTTAAAAATGGGATCAACGAGTAACATTCTATGAGGTTGTTGTTCGGCTAATTTCTGAACTATAGCATCGTAATCGACAGGCTTTTCATAATGAATACGCATTAAAGTCAGGCCAGAGAGTATCTCGGTTGTCATCGTGGTCCGAAGGCAACGCTTGACTTGTTTTAAAGTGCTGTTTGAGCGCTCGCTATCAGCTGATGTTACTGGAATTATACATCCAATTCGCAACAACAGGTGGATGTTAGGAAAGATTTCTGGATCACAAGCATGTAGATAGACAGAAAGTGTAATCAATAAAGTTGGCATTTTGTTTCGTTCACTTATGTTTTTTCGTCAGAAACCGCTCGTGTTAGAAGGTTTTTTCTTTCAGTTTAGGGGGTTCGACCGAACCACCCGAACCACCCCTGGATCCGCCCCAGGGAGACTCAATCAATTTACCAGAAAAATAGAATCAATTCATCAGTTCGCTGAAACAAAAAAAAAATGGAAAAAAAAGGTGAGAAATAAAAAAAAAGGTCACCCCCCATAAAATCCACTGCAGCTACCATTATGAATATCGAACTGCTCATAGGTTATCACCACTTACCTATTTAATGTTTAAGTCTTACTACAAACATTAGAATTATAAATATAAAGCTATGCTTCTGAAAACCTACTTGAATGTATAGATAATCTCAAAATGGTGAAATTATTTTATTACTTCACCGTGTGTCAGACACTAGCCACTACTTATAAATCCTACAGGCAAACAGTATTTTCTGCAAAATTTTTAACGTATTACTTAAAATGGATAACCAAATGCAAATCATTGGTCATGTTGACTGTGGGTAGTTTTGTCCAATACATTGGTCAGTACATGAACGTCAGACAACAGTCATTTAAGAACGAGTTGAAAGCCAGACAATATAATGATAGACATGTATCAGCCAAGTGACTTGCTGACTGTCAGTCGACCAAAGCTCGACTGCTGTATCAATGGATATAAAGCTAATGATACATGGTGCAACATTAAATTTTCTTGAGGGATGAAAATAAATACAGTGAACATCCAATCCATAATCGGCTTATGCAAAGAGCAAAACCCATTGCAGTTCATAAACTGTGATTAAAATACAAAAAAAGGTGAAACCATTTTAAATACTGTTACTGTTACAGTTTAAACCGTATTTAAATATGAAAATCTGCTTCTAAAGCAGTAAAAACCTTACTATACACAAGAAAATTTACCTTAATAACCTTATTAAGTTCTCGCAACAAAAAAAAAAACTAGTTCAGTTCTCTTGTATTTCACATCGTTTGTAACATTGTGCCGGTGTTCCAAGCTTTGCTCCTTGATCTAGACTCATCTAGTACTTGACTGGCTGCCCAGCGCCGAGTGGAGGAGGCATAGGGGTCTGGCCTTGAGCTTGAGGCTGCGGATAGTTCGGGTACGGCTGCGGTGGCTGATTATACCCAGGCGGCGGAGGCTGATTGTAGCCTGGCGGTGGAGGCTGATTGTACCCTGGCGGAGGTGGCTGGTTGTAGTTCCCTGGTGGAGGGTACTGTTGCTGTGTAGCCACAGTCGTGTGCGTTGTTGTCGACACGAACGGTTGGTAGGGAGGTTGAGACACGATTACAGTCCCTGGCGATCTGTAGCGGTAGTACGGACAGCAAGCACAGAAAAAGCAAGCCACAATCGAAGCAATGATCGCGAAAAACACGATCGTGCCGACTATAGCGCCTGCGATGGCACCACCATTAACGGGGCACGCTATCTTACAGTCGCCATCACAACACTCTTCGCCTGTACCACATTCGGAATCGTAGCTGCAGTAACCACAAGTTTGTCTGCAAACGTTATCTGGGCAACAAGACTCGCCCCATGTCGTACAGTCACCATCACCAGTACAGTAAGTAGCACTTCCCAAGGCAAAGAAACAGACAAACAGAACACAAAATACTCCTTTCGCCGCCATTATTCGCTAACGAGGAAGTTTTTGAAGCCCACGCAATATAGTCCATAATATTCACATAAGCTCCCCGGGGTTACACCAATCGTTCGATTGGGTTCGGTAATCGAACGTAATCTAACTCACAGCTCATTTTGGTCAATCGAACACAATCGAACGTTCGATTCGGGGGAGGGGTGGGGGGAGGGTACTCCCTATACAGGGAGGCTCCGCTCGAAAGGGTAGCGATTTCACAAGTTAAGGTATATGCAAGGGTATGGAAATCTGTCAAGGGCCTTTAATTAAAATATTTCGAACAGACGCAATTTATGGCCATGTTCCATCAGTCATCTTGTTTGTTTTTTTTTTCTAGAGATTATAATTAGCTAAAGCACGATTGTGATATAAAGGTTTTTTGTAGCTTTCCTGGTTCATTACGGCCATTTAAATTTAGAACTGAGAATGTAGGTTATGTAAGGTTATGTTAAGCACTGTTTTGGAAGAACAACACGTTTCTGGGCCAGGAATCAAAAGGAACTGCCAGACTTGAACAATTTACCAGGAAAATAGGAACAATTCATCAGTAAACATTAGAATTATAATATAGCTATGCTACTGAATGTACTGAATGTATAAATAATCTCAAAACGGTAAAATTATTTTTTAACTTAACTGATCAGCGTCATGTGAGACACTCGTCACAACTTATAAATCCAACAGACAAACAGTACTTTCTGCAAATTTTTAACGTATTACCTTAAACACCCCTAATCCCTTAAAATGGATAACAAAATGCAAATCGTTGGTCATGTTGACTGTGGGTAGTGTTGTCCAATGTCCAATACATTGTTCAGTACATGAACGTCAGACAAAAGTCATTTGAAAACCAGTTAAAAGTCAGACGCTATAACGATAGACATGTATCAGCCAAGTGACTTGCTGACTGTCAGTCGACCAAAGCTCGACTGCTGTATCAATTGAATCAATGGATATAAAGCTAGTGACACATGGTGCAACATGGTGCATAGCCTGCGAGCAGGATCACCTTGGGGCACGCGCGAATATACCTTGGGGCACACGCGAGTAGCGAGTAGGCATGAATAGATTGTGCTAGTAAATTCAAGAAAAGTTGCTTCACAATATACCCAAAAGTTGCTCTAAAGTTGCTCAAATATCAAAAAGTTGCCACCAAAATTTAGAAAAGTTGCTTGCTCTCTTGAGTCGTTTTGTTTTAGATAACTACTCAAAACGTGTTCGTTTGTTTGTTTGTTGCCATTAATTTTAAACATTTTCATTAAATGTTCTTACAATCATTAAAATAGGCCAAAAAACCATATATTGTTATGCTGTGTGCTGCTCACCAGTATTTAAAAAAATATTTTTAAAAAAAAAAAGTTAAAAAAAAATAAAAAATTGAAAAAATCAGTTTTCAAAAAAAAAAGTTTTACTAAAATCCTTCGAGATAAAACGACCTTTTATGGTTTGGATCGGTTTTATATCAATTTGTTGCTTAAAAGTTGCCAAGGAAAGCAAAAGTTGTCCTAGGTTGCTGGTACTACAAAAAGTTGCTCAAAACGCTAAAAGTTGCTCAAAAGTTGCCGAGCACAATCTATTTATGCCTAGTAGCGAGCGTAGCGATAAGGCGGGGAGAGGCGCCAATCTCACTCGCGGCTGACGCCGCTCCCGCAACTTGCTCCAAGGTGAGCCTGCTCGCAGGCTAGCTTATGCAAAGAGCAAACCCCATTGCAGATCATAAACTGTGATTAAAATACAAAAAAAGATGAAACCATTTTAAATACTGTTACTGTTACAATTTAAACCGTATTAAATATGAAAATCTGCTTCTTAAAAAAGCAGTAAAGCCCTGACTATACACAAACAATTTACTGTAACTTAATTAGCTTTTTAAGTTATCGCTACAAAAAACTAGTTCAGTTCACTTGTATCTCACATCGTTCATAACATTGTTGCGGTGTTCCAAGCTTCGTTTGTTGATCTAGTACTGGACTGGAGGAGGCATAGGGGTCTGGCCTTGACCTTGAGGTGGAGGCTATTGAGCTGGAGACTGCTGCGGATAGTTCGGGTACGGCTGCGGTGGCTGATCATACAAAGCTTGCGGCGGAGGCTGATTGTACCCTGGCGGTGGCGGTGGCTGATTGTACCCTGGTGGTGGTGGCTGATTGTAGCCTGGCGGAGGTGGCTGGGTGTAATTCGCTGGTGGAGGATAATGTTGTTGTTGTGTGGCGAACGGTTGGCAGCCAGGTTGCGTTACAACCACAGTCCCTGACGATCGCGATCTGTGGCGGTAACACGGGCAACAAGCACAACAAAAGCAAGCCACAATCGAACCCATGACCGCCAAAAACGCGATCGTGCCGACTACAGCACCTCCGATGACACCACCATTAACCGGGCACGCTGTCTTACAATCGCCATCACAACACTCTTCGTCTGTACCACATTCGTAATCGTAAGTGCAATAACTACAGGATTGTCTGCAAATGTTATCTGGACAACAATGCTCACCCCATGTCGTACAGTCACTGTCCAAAGTACAGTATGTAGCACTTCCCAAGGCAAAGAAACTGACAAACAGAACACAAAATACTCCTTTCGCCGCCATTAGAGTGAATAGGCGTCTTTCGATACAAAATTCAGCTTTTTGGTAGCGAGGCCTTGACGACACAAACAAAAGAAATTTTACAAGCACGTTTATTCATTTCTTTTGTGAGGGTCCTCTAGGCCTCGCTACCAAGCTGAATTTTAACATATCGAAAGAAGACTATTCGTGTAACCCGTTTTTCATATGCTAATGTGCTGTGTAATATTCTAATGAGCTGTACAAAAAAACAGAAATTACGGACAAATCGTCAAACTTGTATCAACATGTAAAAACCGAAAAAAAGCTATTCTCCCAGAGGAGACAGAGAAATGAAAAGAAAAACCGAAACAGATAACAGGATTTAATATTTGTCATTTCTTGATTTCTTTTTACGATTTTCGATAAAAATTTTATATTCAAAATCGCGTTCGGAAAGCAAAAATTAAAGTTGACTGTAACACAATAGAGTGTATTCATGGCGGCCATATTGGAGGAGTAAAACAATAGCATGGTTTTCCTTTGGGGAAAAAACTCATTTTTATGCAAATATTAGCCCCCTCCTCCCCTTTCGACGCCTGCTACGCAGGCTATGCAAATATCTTTTATTGTTTCACTGCTCCAACATGGCTGCATGCCATGAAAACACTCTATTCTATCTGTGCGCGCAGTTCATTTTGGGGAGCTTTAAGCAATCAACTTTTGTTTCGCAAACAGAAGATTAAAAAAAAACCGATTTGGTAAGGGCCTGTTTACATGGAGGAGAGTTGTCTCTGGTAGAAAGGTTACCCTCCATACCGAGCCATCCCGGGCGAGACAGCTTTTCAAAGATTTCTTTATGAATAGCTGCGAACCGTTGGCTCGAGGGGCAGGGTAGTCCTGGCTGGAGGGTCACTCACTTTGAAGGTAGGGTGACCTTGGTGATCGAGCCAACTTTTTCCATATAAACAGTTTAGTAATTTTTGCCTCGCCTACCAGGGACAAGTTGACACATACGGAGCATGCGCAAACGCTAGACTATCGGCCAAAACAAAATTGCAGATAAACTGAAATCGAAGTCGGCGGTAAATTTGTCCAAAAAATGGTCTTTGTCGATGCGTTCCTGATTTCAGAAAAGGCAGCCATAATAGATGTTTCAAAACAACTCTCGCCAGTCTTTTAAACCAAGAGGGCCAAGTTTTGGCTCGGTCAACAGGGACAACTTTCTCATATAAACGCTCGGCAAAAGATGGCTCAGGGGAGAGGGTAACCCTCCTACCAGGGACAACTCTCCTCATTTAAACAGGCTCCAATACATGATACAAGGAATATAAATGATAGGAACCGACGTTTCGGTGCATCTTGTGTAGATGATGATAACCGCTGACTAGAGTAACCGACTAGAGTGTCACTCTAGTCAGGATGCCAGATCTGACAACAGCTACAGAATTTTTGGATACGTTGAACCACGCCCATAGCGCTGTGAGCTTCACCATGGAGGTAGAGGAAAATGGGATGCTCCCTTTCCTTGGGGTGCAGCAGGGCGGGAGAAGGCTGGGTGCAGCTTCTAAATCGCGCGCCACTTGTCGAACAAAGGTTTGTATTAGCCGACAAACACAGGGCTACTCCTGCACTATCACAGCCATGTAGTCAGCCGCTACAAACATGGTTTACTCGCCACCATGCTTGATCGCGCTCATCGGGTATCATCATCTTGGGCGCATTTCTCAGAAGAGTGTGAACGCTTGAGAGGCGGACCATCCAGACTCTGTCGTACGGCCGAGACAGTGGATGGACCAGCCAGACAGAAGTGATGACATCATCGGACAGATAGGAGGAGTGTAGTAACAGAGAGGAAAAAGAAAGATGGAAACGTGAGAACCGTGACGAAGAGAGAAAGAATTGGCGAAGAAGAATTGTGCGGACTAACGCTCAAAAGACAGAACCGACACGTACACTCAAGAACTGAACATCAAATTGTAGATCACGTCACGAGCGCGGCACCATCAGGACACCGGATGAGGCCAAGCACGACGCCGATGGCGGGGCGCAAGGGGCAGCGAAAACGCAATCGTAGATGGATGAATTTCAGAGTTCGCATTTCACTGAAAACTGCAATTACCGTAATGATTCGATTTAGCGCCCGGGGCGCTTATTTACTTTTGGCACCTCGAGGGAGGGCGCTTATTCGAGACAGGGCGCTTATTCGGGACAGGGCGCTTATTTAATTTCTTGAGAAACAACCAAATGTATCTAACAATAACAGAAACTTTAACAGTTAGAAATTGTTTGAAGTTCAGTTACTTTTAAAAGAATTGTTCTTTTTAGCAGTAAATATATACATGAACTGTACGGCGAACGGTCAGGAGTTTATCTAGTTGACGTCGTGATCAATGACTTCAGTATGGGCAGTTATCCACAATAAGGGCTTTTATTAGAATAGGGGTGCTTATAAGAACGGGGGCGCTAATTAGAATGGGGGCGCTTATTGGAATAGGGGCGCTTATTTACAAAAACACATTCGAAGAGGGGCGTTTATTCGGAAGGGGGCGCTTATTTGAAGAAGGGCGCTAAATCGAATCATTACGGTACCTAACGGTCGAAAAGAAGGTGGATAAGGGTTTCCGGTTCAGACTTACAAAAGGAACATTTGTTGTCTAAGGGACGGACCATTATTTTCTTGGAGGGGGGGAGGGGATGAAAAATTTTCCTCTGCAATCTTTTTTTTTAGTTTATGCACCTCTGCAAACATTTTTTTTCGAAATTCTTACTATTTTTTGTTATACATATCGTGTTCGCAAACAATTTATTTTGTCTTTCCAGGCCCTGCAAACAATTTTTTTTTCAATATTTTTCACCCCCCCCCCCCCCCCCACTCCAAAAAAATAGTGGTCCGTCCCTAAGAACCTTGCATTGCTGTATATAGTCTATATAATATGTATCCATTATTTCTCCACCCACAAAGGATTCATAAAGGAAAGTGGTTAACAGATATTCCAACCCTGGCTCCTATAGTGCTTTAGAAGATATTGCGGAAACCATAATTTTTATAAATATTATTTTTTTAGAAAATTCTTTATTAAGTTCTAGTATTAAAAACTGTTATAAGCAGGAGAGCATGACAGTGGGGTGTTCTTCCATGCTTCTGCATATCAATGAAAACGATCACAATTGCAGTTACAGTAACACTAAGGGAAGTGGTCATAACAAGTGTACTCGACGAGGACCCACCTTGTGTAGGGGTAGGGGGGCTATGCAAGATCCCTGCAAGATACCACCTGTCTGGTAAGCCAAAATGGACAAAATTAATTGGCCTTAAAATTTGAGTTGAGACTTTCATATTAGGTGTGCATGAAGCTTGCCTTGCTGGAGAAATGGCACAAGGAGGTTGAAATCTTTTTCTGAGTTTCTACTCCTGATAGAGTGAGGGCTATACAAACAAGACACCATCTTTTAAGGTGTGGAAAGGAGGGTACATGAAGAGACCACCTGTCTGTTTGCAGAGTGGTGGGTCCTATCTGAGCATAATAATTTTGACCATTTCCGTAATATACACTTGGAGATTGCATCACTCCTGAACAAATAACACTTAAGCCTAGTTCACTCTAGGCTCGATTTAATTTAATGTTAAGGCTAACTACAAACATTTAAAATTACTATAGCATGTAGCCTTGCTACTGAAAATCCATTTGAATGTATAAAAAACCTTGAGACAATGGCAAATTATTTTTTAACCTCACTGAGTGTCAGACACTCGTCGCTACTTACAAATTCAACAGATAAGCACACTACAAAACTTTTGAAGCTGCTACCGTAACCGGTTGTTTTGCCAAAATGTAGTTTTACCAACAGCCAGTTCATTAACATCTCATATTGATGTTTGTTTAGTATATCAAATGCATATACCTGCCAACTCTCACGCCTTGGGCATGAGTCTCAAGCCTGCGAGTTGAAAATTTCGATCTTATGCCAACTCACGCCTAGGAACCAATTTCTCACGCCTAGTCGAAAAATGAGAGTTATTACAACCACAAATGACACACTTTCCAAAGAAATGTAAACTTAAACCAATCTGAGAAACAAAAACTCCATGTAAAATGAGTAAATGATGATACTTTCCCCGAAATCTCAGAGCTTTGACAAAAAAAGCATTGGGAATGAGGTCGATTTTAGCAAAACTCGTCCACCCATTGGGATCGTGATATGTTCGGAACGTCTTCGGAAAACTTCGGACATTGTCGTATCGTCTTCGGAAATCCTGGCACTCTCAGGATAAAAATTTCCCGCCTTTGACCAGGAAAAAGTTGGCAGGTAAACTGCAGCAGCATATATTTGCAGTTGATATATATGTATTTTAAATATGAAAAGTTTGCTTCAAAAGCTCCTACTAATAATATATACACATTATTTTAACTTGAATAGCTTATTAATGCACCTATTAATGTCATGCCCCAGGGTGGGTGGGGGGGGGGGGAAGACCCAGGGGAATTTGAGATTTTTTGGAAGCCAAAGTTGAACTCCCTACCCCTGGGCATCTAGTGAATGTCAAATTTCACATATCTCTTCTTAAATGTCTAAAACAGCAGACCATTTAAGATGTCAAAATCCCTTCCCTGGGAGAGCTTCATGATGTCAAATTCCCGTGGGTTGCCCCCCTCCCACCCTTGGGCTTAACATTGATAGGTGCATAAGTTTTTGCTACAAAACACAAGTTCAGTTCATTCGTATTTCACATCGTTCGCGATCGTAAGATTGGTCCAAGCTTCGTTCCTTGAGAACAAGTCAGTACTTGGCAGGCTGTCCAACGCTGTCTGGAGGAGGCATAGGGGTCTGGCCTTGAGCTTGAGGCTGCGGATAGTCCGGGTACGGTGGTGGGGGCTGACTGTACCCGGGCGGAGGTGGCTGGTTGCAGTTTCCTGGTGGAGGATAAGATTGCTGCTGTGTGGCCACAGTCGTTTGCGATGTAGTCGAATTTACGAAAGGTTGGTAGCCAGGTTGCGCCACGATTACAAACCTTAGCGATCGATAACGCTGATAACGGTAGCACCTAGCTACAATCGAAGCAATGATCGCCAACAACACGATCATGCCGACTATAACGCCTGCGATATCACCACCATTCCAAACATTGCACGATCCTTGACAATCTCCATTACAACAGACTTCGCTTATACCACATTCGTGATCGTAGCTGCAGTGATCGTATAAAGGAGATGATGATGTGTAACCACCAGGAGTCGAGCACGATGATCCACAACAGTGGTTACAATCGCCATCACAACAGACCTTGCCTGAAACACATTCGTAATCGCCGCTGCAGTGACCACCAGGAGTCGAACACGAAGATTGACAATCGCCATCACAACATACTTCGCCCGTACCACACTGGTAATCGTGAAAGCAGTAACCACAGGTTTCTCTGCAAACATAATCTGGGCAACAAGACTCGCCCCATGTCGTACAGTCACCGTCAAAAGCACAGTATGTAGCACTTCCCAAGGCAAAGAAACAGACGAACAGAACGCAAAATACTCCTTTCGCCGCCATTATTCGCCAACGCGGAAGTATTAAAAGGATGGGCCGAAACTCTATACCAAATATTCGATACATCGATATTTTGACAATTTTGAAAATAACCGTACCCAAATTCGCAAGTAGCCAATCAGAAGCGCGATCTATAGCTACTATATCCTACGATATCAAGTCACTGACCTGATATGGCATCATATCACGGTCATTTTGATGCAAAGAACGATGAATTGAAAAGTCGTTTTACCAATAATACAGAACTTCGTAATTTAAATTTAGCGGTGTTTAGCGGTCGTAAAAAGAGAAACACTTTCCCGCCAAAACTAAAATTGAGCGCGCTTGCCAATTGGGCGATGTTTGCCGACAAGTACTGAGACATTCAGACTGGAAAAATGGAGTCGGAATTTCCAAATTTTTCGCTTAAGTTGGATTTTGAAAATTTAGAGAATAAAACGAGCACAAAAAAAGGCAGAAGAGGAACTTGGCAAAAGTGTTGAAGATCAATTCAACACAATTTGTGGTGCATACCTTGCAAGCATGGCTTCAACAGAGCGATAAATATAACCGAAATTTTGGCTGAATTTGGGTACGGTAAATACCTAATCGTACCTTTTTGGTACGCTTCGGCTGCATATCAGGCTCGTTTGGTCTCGCCATGGGTATTTTGGCTCGACTGCGTCTCGCCAAAATACGAACCATGGCTCGACCAAACTCGCCTGATATGCCGCCGAAGCGTACCAAAAAGGTACGATTAGGTATAAGTATCGGTACTTTCGAAAAATATCGCACTTTTGATACGTTTTCGATACTTCACACGTGACTTGAGCCTGCGGTCCCTTGGTAGCACCTGAAGTTAAAAAATGCAATTTATCTCAAGCAAATACAGTGGAACCCCGCTTTACGGACACCCGCTTAATACGGACACCCCGGTATTACGGACAGTTTCGTTGGTCCCGACGAAAACCTCATACATTTTCTTTTAAATTAACCCGCTTAATACGGACACCCGTTAATACGTAAAACGGACACTTTTCCGTGTCCCGAGTGACAAACTGTCATACATTGTCAACCCCGCTTTACGGACACTGGTCATCCGTGCACTGACAATTTTCATTGTCGCGGTTATTTGCTAACTTCACCCTTGCCAATAATGACATAATTTGACGAGTTAAAACGATTTCTCACATAGTAGCGTAATAGCATGACTTACAAAGATTTTGTCGAATCTTCAGTCCGCCTGGTTGTGTCGCAAGCTCAAAGCTTCCGACTTTTTAAATGAGTTTGTAGAGTTTAAGAACGGTTACGGTTAGAGTCTTAGTTACAAAGGAAACTTTATAGAAAACGTTCGGTTGCTGTTGAAATGCGTTTTATTTCTTGTATATAGTAAAGTTGCGACATTTTCAAATAATTCCACTGTTGAGTTTATTAAAGTGTAGTTCGAGTGTCTGACTAGATCGTAAGATTTTCGTAAAAACTATTAATTATTGTCAGGGAGTTCACAGTTTGCATTTGTTACAGTTACAGTAAAATCAAACAACGTTTTGTTGCCGTAAGAACGTTCGCCTTCGTCTTTGTGTTGATGCCATGTATCTGTGACTTTTTTCTGAGAACCTGCTTAATACGGACACCCCGATAATACGGACAATTCGACTTGTCCCCTTGGTGTCCGTATTAACGGGGTTCCACTGTATTGTTGTTCTTGTCAATATTTGAATTTTTCTTGCCCTGACTTGATGTCCACACACTGCTGATGTAACAGTGAAACAAAAAGACCAAAAATCAACATTCGTGGCTAATATCTATAATGCCAGGACTGTCTTTTGAATTCTTAGACAAATCACGTGACATACATATGATGTCAGGACGGAAATGACGTCATAATATCGATATCGATATCGAGAAAAAAAGCAAATATCGTATCGATATCGTATCGTTTTGAAAAACCTGTATCGGCCCATCCTTAGGAAGTGTCTGAAGCCCCACGCAATATAGTCCATAATAGGGCGTTGACAAAATCTGGATCGAATCGGATCGGATCGGATCGGACCGGATTAACAAAATCCGGACCCAATCGGATCGGATTAACAAAATCTGGACTGGATGGGATCCGACTGGCAAAACCCGGACTGGACCGCCATAAATTCCCGCCAAAAATTGTTTTCCTGCGAAAGACAAGAACGATTCAGGATGAGAAGCTGAAGAAAAAGAAAAAATTTCTCTTTCACAAAAAGCAAAAGTCAACAGAACGGAGCAGAAAATGAATCCGTGATCAATATAAGAAAATTTATTCTTTTGTTATATTTTGCGAATTATGAAGAAATCACAGATTGAAACTGTAGATGAGCGAAAATTAAATGTATGCAGCGAATATCGTGCGTCGCAGCCGGACGTCTGTCACAAATGTTGAGTTCGTCTGCATCACAGGCTAGCAGCGAAGAACATCGAACAAACAAGTTAAAAACGGCAAGAAAGTAAACCCTAGAACGTGACTCGCATCAAATTAATATAACGCCCGAACCGGACTAAAGATGTTTCAAACTGCAAATTTGAATCCACGTCCCGTGATCGTGTTATATTCGTAAAAGAAACACCGGGTCACATGATAAAAGTAAAAGTAAAAAGTGAAGTAAAAATTAATTAATGCTTATTTGAAAGACTTCTATTATTAAAGAAGAATTATGGCGTTTACCGTTTTGAAAGATCTTCTTAGGAGATATTCGTGAACGTTTTTGTGTTATGCAAATGAGGATAGTGATGACGTCATAAATTGTTCCACTAAAAGATAGATCACAAAATCAAGGATATCTCTGTAAATATAAAGGTGATATTTCTGAAACTTAGCGTCAGTAGTTACCTTTCTTAAAGGTGCAAGATGGCTCATTCTATGATGTAACCATGGCAACACTCTTGGTTCCAGGCTCTTTTTGTCATAAACCAAATATCTCAATTTGCAAAAAAAAAAAAAAGTGGGACAGAGGGTCCAGCTTGGAACACACATAATGCCCTATTACCCTAACTCTCCTCATTAGCTTGTTGGAAGTGGATCATCTTTGATTAAGCAAACACTGGGGATATTAGTATTTATTTTAATAAAAATAGGTATTTGCAGCAAAACTGTTGCCATGGCAACGGCACGATAGGTGTCATTTTGTGTCTTTTGAACAGAATTTATATTTGTATATTTCTTTGTGTGTAGCCCTAAACGAGACCATTATGGCTAAAAATATTGGCGTTTTGCTCGGAACACCCAGAGCAAGACCAAAATCTGAAATTTACAACCCAAAGCGAGACGAAAAGCATCCCTGCCCCTTTTCATAGGTGAGTCCCCCCCCTCCCCGGCATTGAAACCCTGGCTCCTAGAGCAACCTCGTTCCCAGCGTCTCTCATCTTCCCGCCCACAGGAGCAGGAAGATGTTAGACGCTGGGAACGAGGTTGGCTCCTAGAGTACTTTAGAAGATATTGAAACCATATTTTTAACTGCATGCTTATAATTGTTTTAGAAAATTCTTTATTAGGTTCTAGTAAAGTTGTTATAAGCAGGAGATCATGACAGCCGGTGTTCACACATACTGCTGCTGGATATCAATGAAAACGAGTCACAACTGAAATTACAGTTAACTTACACCTGAAGATTGTAACACTCCTGAACAAATAACAATTATACAACACACTTGTACTTGAAATAAGTAAGCAGTATATGTATGTACATATGCAACTGAAAATCATGGGGGGTGTCATGGCAGGTTTCTTTTACAGGTCATTTTCCTCAAGTCACAAGCACAGGTCAACGTGCTACTAATATAGAAACAGGTTAAACACAGTCTCCTATAGCCCTAAACAACTATCCAGTGTTCTAGGGCTAGAACACTATGTTTAGCCTGTTTATATATATCACTAGCACTTTGACCTGTGCTTGTGACCTGTTAAAGAAACCTGCCTGGGGATAACAACCCTTTAAAATGCTGTTTTGGGAGAAAAAAATATTTTTTTAGCTGGGAATCAAAAGGAACTGCCAGGAAAATAGAAACAATTCATCAGTTTATTGAAACGTTGCCAAAAAATGAAAAAATATGTCAGAAATATTTTTGGAAAGAGTTGTCACTCCTCACAAAATCCACTGGTTTTCAGCTGGGAGTCGATCTGCTCACAGGTTATCATCAACATATACACATTTAATGTTAAGGCTAACTACAAACATTTAGATTTACTATAGCATGTAGCTTTGTCACTGAAAATCCACTTGAATGTATAAAAAAACTTGGAACAATGGCAAAATTATTTTATAACTTCACTGAGTGTCAGACACTCATATCACTTCTCATAAATCCAACAGCCAAGTAGTTTTACTACAAAATTTTTAACGTATGACCTTAAATACCCCTAATCCCTTAAAATGCATAAAAAATGCAAATCATTGGTCATGTTGACTGTAGGTAGTGTCATCCGATACATTGGTTGGCATTATTGGTCAATAGTCGACTGATCGTCAGTCAATAGTCATTTGAGAGCAAGTTTAAAGATGGCCAATATAACAATCGACATGTGCAGTATTTACTACAAAATTTTAAGGTGTTACATTAAAACACCCGATACTAAGCCCTTAACAAAATGTATTAATACTAACCTAAAATATAGTAGCCAGTCGTTTCGCCAACAGCCGGCTCACTAACATCTCATTAACTTTGAGGAATGTTTAATATATATCAACTGCAAGGGGTAGTGAATGGTCCTTCAAAAACTGAGCATTGTCTCGCAAAATTTTAGCCAAATTTCAGGGGTCTCGTCGTCTCGAATTTTTCTTTGACGCCTTCTCGCAGTCTCGATTTCTTTTGCAAGGCTAAAAAGGTCTCGGGCTCGCAGAAAAGATATCAGTCTCGCCATCTCGCATTTACCATTCGACACCCCCACTGCAGTATAATATTGCAATAAGAGACTATGGAGTGACAACACTGGGTATTTCTCATTTTGCTGTTGGCGAAACTACAGGTTGACGAAGCCACCTTAAACCTGGTGTCTTACATTTGCAGAATGCAGACTACAGACTAAGAGCATATATTGTGTTACCATTACCATTATTGAAAGCTTGCCGCAGACAGGCTAACCAAAGTGCTATTTAGGCTACCTAGAGTGAATAGTAGGCTAACCAGAGTGCATAGCAGGCTAACCGAAGCGAAAAGTCTGCATTTCTGCATATGTCAGACACCGCTGTAAACAAACTGCATTTTTAAATATGAAAAGTTTGCTTCTAAGGCTCCTACTATAAATATTAAAAATATACACATTATTTTAACTCAATTAGCTAATTAAATTGTCTCTAAAAAACACAAGTTCAGTTTAGTTCAGTTCAGTTCAGTTCAGTTGTATTTCACATCGTTTGTAACATTGTGCCGGTGTTACAAGCTTCGTTCCTTGAGAACAAGTTAGAACTTGACAGGCTGCCCAGCGCTGACTGGAGGAGGCATTGGCGTCTGGCCTTGAGCTTGAGGCTGCGGATAGTCCGGGTACGGTGGCGGTGGCTGATTGTGGCCTGGCGGTGGTGGCTGATTATACCCTGGCGGTGGAGGCTGATTGTACCCTGGCGGAGGTGGCTGGTTGTAGTTTGCTGGTGGAGGATAATGTTGCTGTTGAGTGGCCACAGTCGTGTGCGATGTAGTCGAATTAACGAAAGGTTGGTAGCCAGGTTGCGCCACGATTACAGTCCTTGGCGATCGATAACGGTAGCGCCTAGCCAAAGCAATGATTACGAAAAGCACGATCATGCCGACTACAGCGACTATACCGCCTGCGATAGCACCGCCATTAACCGGACACGATCCTTGACAATCTCCATCACAACAGACTTCGCCTATACCACATTGGTTATCGTAGCTGCAGTAATCGTATAAAGGAAATGATGATGATGAGTAACGACCAGGAGTCGAGCACGATGACTGACAATCGCCATCACAACAAACTTCGCCCGTACCACACTGGTAATCGTAAGAGCAGTAACCACAGGTTTCTCTGCAAACATTATCTGAGCAACAAGACTCGCTCCATGTTTCACAGTCACTGTCATAATAACAGTATGTAGCACTTCCCAAGGCAAAGAAACAGAAAAACAGGACGCAAAATACTCCTTTCGACGCCATTATTCGCCAACGCGGAAGTATCTGAATCCCCACGCAATATGGTCCATAATAGGGCGTTGACAAAATCTGGATTGGACCGGATCGGATCGGATCGGACCGGATTAACAAAATCCGAACCCAATCGGATCGGATTAACAAAATCTGGACTGGATGGGATCCGACTGGCAAAACCCGGACTGGACCGCCATAAATTCCCACCAAAAATTGTTTTCCTGCGAAAGACAAGAACGATTCGGGAAGCCGTTTACATAAATTTTCTTTTAAAAGATTTGCAATGTATAAATAAAACTATCGAGAAGCTGAAGAACAAGAACAAATTTCTCTTTCACAAAAAGCAAAAGTCAACAGAACAGAGCAGAAAATGAATCCGTGATCAATATAAGAAAATTTATTCTTTTGTTATATTTTTGCGAATTACGAAGAAATCACAGATTGAAACCGTAGATGAGCGAAAATTAAATGTATGCAGCGAATAGCCTGCGTCGGAGCCGGACGTGTCACAAATGTTTAGTTCGTCTGCATCGCAGGCTAGCAGCGAAGAATATCGAACAAACAAGTTAAAAACTTCGAGAAAGTAAATCCTAGAACGTGACTCGCATCCGAACCGGACTGAAGATGTTTCAAACTGCAAATTTGAATCCACGTTCCGTGATCGTGTTATATTCGTAAAAGAAACACCGGGTCACATGATAAATAGGCAATAGTTTAATCCCGGCGTATCCAATCGAACAAAATCGAACCAAAAATCAATCGAACCCAATCGAACACATACCGTTCGATTGGGTTCGGTAATCGAACAAAATCGAACATCTATTTTGCTGTGAGCTCGATTTTCGAACTAATCGAAGAAACTCGAACTCAATCCGATTCGATTTTGTTCGGAATCCGTCTAGAGTCTCCACCCACTTTGCATTGCGCGCCCTGTTGTTGTTTACGAGCGCGGAGGACCACAAAAACTATTGTAACAAGATGATGCTTCTTTCAAAAACAGCGATCGTTCGAATATAACAAACTGAAGAGAAGAGATAAGACTTGTTTCTAGCATTCAGATCGCGATGGAAACAGATTTTACTTCTCGGTCGCTCTCACTGGCTTTTTTGGGGGCCCCAAAAATGGCGGATTGAAAAAGGTGAGAAATCTGTTTGTATCGCAATGTGAATGCTAGAAACAAGTCTTATCGCTTCTTATAGCTTCTCTACAGTTTGTGATCTTCGAACGATCGCTGTTTTTGAAAGAAGCGTTATCGTGAAACAATAGTTTTTGTGGGCCTCTGCGCTCGTAAACAACAACAGGCGCGCAATGCAAAGTGGGTGGGTCAGATTCTTTAAGTAAATCACGCAGGATTTACTTAACAAGAGACGCTCCGTTCAAAATATCCGCAATATAAAAAAACAGGAGTTCGGTAATCGAACGTTTGAATGAGTGCAATTGTTGACTGATCGGTAATCAAACGTTCGATTTTGTTCGATTGTCGACCAAATTTTATTGTGAGTTCGATTATGTTCGATTACCGAACCCAATCGAACGATTGATGTTCGATTGGGTTCGATTACCGAACGTTCGATTGAATACGCCGGGTTTAATACTTAACAAAAGAACGCTTAACAAAACAAAACAAAGAAGAATCGAGGAAGAGCTTCTACATGTACACTTTCAAGTAACATGAACCGTATACCGTAGAATTCCGGTTATAAGCCCTGGGCTTATACAACTTCGTAAGGGGTTTTGGGTGGGCTTATAAGCGGAGGTGCTTAGGTATATCCGGGAGGGCTTATAAGGGGAATGAAAAAAACGTTTCGAAACGAGCCATGGGAGTGTTGACGGAAATACATTTTTAAGTTAAAAACGTATAATAAAGCAACATTTAGCCCTATTCAGTACTGTCATCGGAGAGGGGGGCTTATGTATTTTTTTTGTTTCCAGGATGATGGGCCCCTAAACGGGGGGGCTTATAAGCGGGGGGGGGGGGGGGGCTTATAACCGGAATTTTACGGTATAGGAATTGGCACGAAAATGAATGAAACATCTACCTAATCCTTTCTGCGCCATCTTCGATGAGTTATCACATTACTATTTTGGAGGCAATTTTTGATTTGGCGACCCAACTTTTTGGGATTCGATCCGCCTCGTACGCCTATGATTGTTCGATAGTCGAACTCACAGCAAATTAGATGTTCGATTTTGTTCGATTGAATTTTGGTCGATTGGATACCCCAGGAATCTCAAACCCAGAGCCGGATAAGTGTTGGCAAAATACACTATCGATTTGCTATCCACTTGATAGTGATTTATCGAGTGGATAGCATTAGCCATCCTTTGAACAACCTTTGGGGCCAAGATGTCTACCTACCCACGGTGGTACACTCCCGAGTGAGAAGATTGGTACGAGATTATTATATACCTATACATTTTAAACTGAGATGATAAAAATAGTAGAATAATTCAAAATCTTCCAGAAAAGCTTTGAATTAATATACAGTCGAAAAGGTGAATAAGGGTTTCCGGTTCAGACTTACAAAATGAACATTAATTTTTTGTCGATTATGAATCCTATTTCGCATAATTTGGTATTGGGGTATACAGTCAACTCTTTCTTAACGGACACCTCTATAAGACGGACACCTCCATAAGACGGACACCTGGTTATGGTCCCTGCCGTTTTTCAGTCATTTTATTGTAAGAAAACTCTCTGTAAGACGGACACCTCTCTAAGACGGACAACGGACACTTTAAAACCGCCACCGGACAGGCACTAAAAGTTATTTTTTCGTGAATAATACTTCAAAACTTGTTATCGACATATAGCATAGCAGGTCAGCGCCTTTAGAATACCAAATTTACCAAAAACAATCGGCTAAAACGCATTACTTCTCTGCTTAAACTTGTAGATTTAGTTTTCTACTTACAGTATCACCGTTTGTTATTAGCAAACAAGTCGAATCTCTGATATTATTTTTGTTCCACTGTAAGCGACTAAAACAGACGTGTATTCGTTGTGCATAGCCGTTTAGCTTTATCGTCTCAAAATTTCTGGTGTCACGTTACCTCGACTCTCTATAAGGCGGACACCTCTATAAGACGGACAGTTGGGGCCGGTCCCGACGGTGTCCGTCTTAGAGAGAGTTGACTGTATACAATACATAAAGTTGAGAACCTTGCATTACTGTATATAGTCTATATAATATGTACCTATTATTTCTCCACCCACAAAGGATTCATGAAGAAAAGTGCTTAACAGACATTCCAACCCCCCGGGGGGGGGGGCTCTTATATGAAAGGGGCGGGGATGCTCATCGGAAATTTGGAAAAGAACCCCTAAAAGAGATCAAACTGGGTGTGGCTCAAGCCTTTCTTGACCCCTAAAAGATACCAAAAAACTAAGAACAGAATTTATATTTGTATATTTCTTCGTGTGCAGCCCTAAACGAGACCATTATGGCTAAAAATGTTGGCGTTTTGCCCGGAACACCCTAAGCGAGATCAAAATCCGAAATTTACAACCCAAAGTGAAATGACAAGCATCGCCGCCCCTTTCATAGGTGAGTCCCCCGCCCACCTCGAATAAGCGTCCACCCTGTAGGTAGGAAAAGTTAATAAGTGCCCAGCCTCGAATAAGTGCCAACCCCCCACCTTTCTCAGAAAAAAAAAACCCTGAAGTACACAAGAAGAGTGTTGATTATTATTGAAATTGCAATTTAAATTGACTTAGTACTACTGAGTGATCATGACTTCCACGAAGACCGATTATTCTTAGTATTTTACAAAAACTTTCAATGATCAGTTAAAGGTTTGCTTTGGTTCATCTTCACGTTTCATTATTATTCATTTTTTTGTTTTGTGAACTACTTGCTAAAAATGGTGAAAATTAAATAAGCGCCCAGCCTCGAATAAGCGCCCACCTCAAATAAGCGCCCTCTCTCAAGGTCCAAAAATTTAATAAGCGCCCAGGGCACTTAATCGAAAAAATACGGTATTTCTCATTTGGCCGTTGGCGAAACTACAGGTCGACGAAGCCACCGTTAACCCGGTGTCTGACATTTGTAGAATGCAGACTGTAGTAAGAGAATATATATTGTGTTACCATTACCATTAATGAAAGCTTACCATGAACAGGCTAACGGAAGTGCTATTCAGGATAACCAGAGTGAATAGTAGGCTAACCTGAGTGCAGGGAACTGGAGTGAAAAGTCTGCGTTCTGCATGTCAGACACCGCTGTAAACAAACCGCATTTTTAAATATGAAAAGTTTGCTTCTAAAGCTCCTACTATAAATATAAAAAATATACACATAATTTTAACTTAATTAGCTTATAAAGTTGTCGCTAAAAAACACAAGTTTAGTTGAGTTCACTTGTATTTCACATCGTTTGTAACATTGTTCTGGTGTACCAAGCTTCGTTCCTTGTGAACAAGTTAGTACTTGACAGGCTGCCCAGCGCTGACTTGAGGAGGCATAGGGCCCTGGCCTTGAGCTTGAGGCTGCGGATAGTTCGGGTACGGTGGCGGTGGCTGATTGTAGCCTGGCGGTGGTGGCTGATTATACCCTGGCGAAGGTGGCTGATTATACCCTGGCGGAGGTGGCTGGTTGTACCCTGGCGGAGGTGGCTGGTTGTAGTTTGCTGGTGGAGGGTAATGTTGGTGTTGAGTGGCTACAGTCGTGTGCGTTGTATTAACGTACGGTTGGTAGCCAGGTTGCGCCACGATTACAGTCCCTGGCGATCTGTAGCGGTAGTAGGGACAGCAAGCACAACAAAAGCAAGCCACGATCGAACCAATGATCGCGCAAAACACGATAGTACTGACTATGGCGGCTGCTACAGCACCAACATTCGTGCACGATGATTTACAATCGCCATCACAACAGACTTCGCCTGTGCCACAATTGGAATCGAAGTTGCAGTAATAACAGGTTTCTCTGCAAATGCCATCTGAACAACAGGTCTCGCCCGAATGTTTGTTACACTCAATGTCCCAAGTACAGTATGTAGCACTTGCCAAGGCAAAGAAACTGACAAATAGAACGCAAAATACTCCTTTCGCCGCCATTATTCGCTAAAGCGGAAGTATCTCAAGACTACTCGATATAGTCCATAATATTCACATGCGGATGCGGCCTGGCCTGGTGCCAATCCTTGTACGTCATACTTTCCGTCAACAAAATAAATGTTTTTTTCTTTTAGGTCTCACTTTCAAGCGCAATTTTTATACATATCGAAAACTGAATATATTCCCAAGGAATGAAAATTAAAACAAACTGAAAAATGCTGGTAATGTTAAACCATTCTCGTCCCCATAGCCCTTTCGTTTCTCTTAGCCGGCTTGGCACGAGAAAACGGAGGGCTCTGGGGACCATAGGATTTTTGAATTAATTCGAATTTTTTTTGATTGGCTGTTTGGAACAAAGAATTCCTAAACGGAAGTCGAAAACGTAACGACTCTCTCATGCATTCTTTCGAAACGTCATGACTGCATACATGAAAACCGGAAGTCCTAGAATCTAGGACTGGAAATCCTGTGTCCCCAGAGCCCTTTGTTTCCTTGTGCCAAGGCCCAGCTGGCTAAGAGAAACGAAAGGGCTATGGGGACGAGAATGATGTTAAACTTATATACATTTCGCCGATAAAAGGTTAAAAATAAAAATAAAACTTAAGGTAAAAGCTGTTAAAATTGATGCTAAACGTTTTCGATCTGTTCGATCATTTCATTTTCATTTTACCTTAAGATTTATTTTTTGATGTTAAACTTGGTTAACGCTTTGGGCCCATCTTCATGCATAATGAAATCTGTTCGGAAAAGCTCCAATACTCCAATATAACTAGACTACACACTCCATATAAGCACATACTAGGAACTCATAAGGGGTTGAATCATTCAGTGGGTTTCCGCAAACACGCACCCCATAACAGAAGTAACCAAAGCGTACTATAAGAGCTTGTATAGATTTGAAATAAAGTTGACAAAAATTTCTCTTACTACCAATGAAAAGCTATAATAAAACTTTTAACATTACCTGGTGTCACTTTTTAGAAAGCCATACGCGCGATTTTCGTTCCAAAGGTCCGTGCGTATGGCTTTCTAAAGCAGTAAAATGACAACAAAAAGTGACACCAAGTAAGTATTTTAAAACTTAAAAGTTTTATCAGCTTTACAATGATAGTAAGGGAAATTTTTCTCAACTTTATTTAAAACCATACAAGCTCTTATAGTTCATCCCCCAAAATAATTGTAAAGCGCTTTGAGATGTGCGTAAGGTGGATTTACACTGTCGCGTAATTTTACTTACATAACTAGTAAGTGGATTTACGTGCTATAGTAGTGACCTAGTATGCACCGCTTGCTTCTGCGGTTCAACTTTTTCCGCGTACGCAAGCCTTTCATATATCTCTTTTCAATAGGTGGATTTCTGTAGTCGCGGAATTTTACTGTATACGTTATAATAAGTGAGCGGGGCTTTACGGGCGTGAATTTAATTGTTTTTACGTGCTAAAAAAAGGGAAAAAAATGGACAGCTAACGTCTGCAGAAAGTTGAATCGTGTTTAACTTTTTACGCAGACGCGAGACCTAAAATTATTACGCGACGGTGGAAATCCATCACTTAGCTAGCTCATATAAATCCGGGGGGGGGGGGGTACTCGAAATAGTATCGGTCCGGCCTCCTAAACCCTGTCCCTGTTTAAGAAAAAACAGTTTGGATGCAGGGGACCACGCAACGAAGAAAAAACTGCTTGGCTTGTCTGCTGCCGGATCTGTTGTTTAAGAAATACTCGTACCAGACGTCACTCTAAGTGCTTATAAAACCAATGATTGCAAGGCTGGTACAACGGCAGGAGGGCAAGATTTATTGGCCAATATTTCAACTAGCAGAGCTAGTCTTCTTCAGGGCCAGTACTATAATATAAGGAAAATAACGGCTCTAAAATTTTAGAGCCGTTATTTTCCTTATATTATAGAACTGGCCCTGAAGAAGACTAGCTCTGCTAGTTGAAATATTGGCCAATAAATCTTGCCCTCCTGCCTGTTTAAGACACGAACCTATGATTTTCCTGCCTTGTTTTAGACAGAAGGTCAATTTTTGATACCCCGTCAAAGACATAGACAACTACCTCACTGGCTTTGTTGTAATCGTGAATTATGGTAAGTATGAATGCCGAAATCAACGTAAGTCAGCAATACGGAAGAATTTGTGAAAATTCGGCTTGTGGCTAAGTTGCAAGTTGGTATAAATTTACACCTCTGCACTGGAAAAGTTGAAAATTTACATAGTATGTAAATAACATGTAAATAACATGTAAAGACACTGTAAAGGATGATTTACATAGTTTTTACCCTTTTACATGTTCTTCTCAAAACATGTCAAAAACATGTAAATATTTGAAGTAAAACATGTAAAAACACAGAACATCATGTAAATTTCCCGAACGAAAGACCACGGACCATGTAAATAACATGTCAATTTATCCGATCAACCCTGTAAAAAGCATGTAAAAACATTTATATCTGATGCTTATAAATAGACTGAACATGTAAAAAACATGGAAATTGACAAAGGGGGCCTGTTTGGAAACATGTAAAAACCATGGAAATTGACAAAGGGGGCCTGTTTGGAAACATGTAAATTGACAAAGGGGGCCTGATTGAAACATGTAAATACCCTGGAAATCGACAAAGGGGGCCTGTTTGGAAACATGTAAATTGACAAAGGGGGCCTGATTGAAACATGTAAATACCCTGGAAATCGACAAAGGGGGCCTGTTTGAAAAATGTAAAAAACATGGACATTGACAAAGGGGATCTGCTTAGCCCCTGTAATTAAAATGAAGAACAGAATGCCTGGCACGGTTTTCTTTTATTCGTCTAGAACCTTTTCTTGATACTATCCTAACTACATTCATTTTCAGTACGTCAGTGCATATATTTTTCCAGTTAATAATAATACATACAAATGATTTTATACCCCATAAGTAATAAAGTTTTTCTGCATGTATCTTGTATATATAGCTTGGAATATTCTTTATAAATATAATAAAAACTAGCATTTCATTCAGAATAAAATGATTTAGATCGTATAGTTTTGCATAGTTTTTTCAGTTCAAATAAAGCAGTTTTACTAGGTCAAAAATTGCTGATACCAATTATTTCAACTTCACGTAATCATTATGGAAAACAATAAAGATTAAGATAAATTTATGCATGGTTAATTGATAGAACTGTCTAATAACATATCAGTGACTTCATTTCCAAATAGTAATAATACTACTCCTCTATTGCAAAGGCCCACTTTGATCCTGCATGTTGCACTGGTGTTTGCTTTTCTCTTAAAAAGCCAATCTCTTTTGCTTGGCATGTGCCCCGATTTATCCTATGTTCCTCTACTGAAGTGTCTTCATGCACTCAATGAGGTGAATTATGCAATAGCTTAGCATATGTATGAAAATGTACCATATCATGAAAGACATGTATTGTAGGATGAAAATGAGCCTTTTAAAGTTATACTATGGGTAAGATATTGATCACTTTTATTAATAGGCGTAAATGGTCTTTTTGAATAACCGCATAAAATATACTTTACAGTAACTGAAGGGTTGGAAATGAAACCATGGTATTTCAGGATTAAATTTTTGTTGAATGTTTTTCTTTTGCTTCAATTCATTTAATGTTTGGCACATGACTTTGCATTCAGCCCTTCAGTTACTACCACAACCCTTCCATATCATAAAACTATGAAATCAAACGAATAATAAACATTGCAGAACCTTTTGCACAATGATTTTGAACACTGAACAGCCAAGTTCACACTAGCCTGCGAGTAGGCTCACCTTAGAGCACGCACAAGAATGACATTTACGTGGCAAAGCCGCCAGTGAACCTGCATCAACCTCTGCTAATTTTTCACTCCCACCCCGAAAACCGCAGGAATACTGACAAGCCAATTTAATTTCAAAGAAAGTAGAAGTTTGACAGGAATGTTGACAAGATATAACATTCATTGAGATATGAAATTTACTGGTGCCTCTTCACCAGTCTCCTCCCCACCATATTGCTGTGCCCGCCAGTCGTGAGTGCCCCAAAGTATATTTTGTGCCCCAAGGTGAGCCTTCCCGCAGGGTAAGTTCAAACACCATTCATTGCTAAGCTATGTTAAAATTGTCCCAAAAAATGCCTTGAATTTAAATTGTACAAAAGCTGATTTTCATCTTTGCTCGGTCGCTCTCGTTGTACATTTACAAGACCTTATTTTTAACTTTTCCTACCTACAGAGTAAGCGCTTATTCGAGGTGGGCGCTTATTCGAGGTTGGGCGCTTAATCAAATAAACACTTAATTGTGAAAGTACAGAACTAAGACTGACACTGATGTAGAATAATTCTTCACCTTTAACAGTGGTTATTTGGCAAATGGTTTGGGTTCCAACCCTTCAACTACTATCATAGCACTACAATTGATAAAAAAGCTATGGCATCAAATAACCATAGTAGAACCTCTTGAATAATGATTTCGAACACTGACCAGCCTAGGTTCACTTTACACATTTATCACTGTAATTGTCAGGCTTTGTTAACATGGTCCTATTTGAAAACTGCCATGAATTCAAATAATTTGTACAAAAGTAGAACAAAAGTGATGGAATAAATTTCCACCAGAAAACCACACAACATGTACATGTATGTACACCAACTGAACATTCAGCAAGATGCTTCATTGTAATGGTACAGACTTGATACTGACCCCGAGGTGAAACGATTTACACCTTAACCACCTCTGGTTATTGCCACCTTTTTAGTATTTGTATGTACAAGACTTCATCAGTGAAAGTGGTAGAGCCTTCTTTAACCTAACAACAAATTATAAAGAATCATTAGGAATGACATTCTGGTTAGATCAATGTTGTGGTTAAAAAAATTTCAAACCAATTTTTACTTTCCACTGTCTCATTTCTTAATATTATCTGAAACAAAAGAAAATAAAAATCAAAACTGGTTTGAAAAATTAAAGCCAACAAAGAGTTGAAACCACAACATCACCACTTCTGAACCTGCACATTAGGGACTTCAAGATAACTGGGAGGGCTGACCTTGAGAACAGCTGACTGAAAGTAATTTTTTACATGCAGACGTTGCTCCATGTACATTGCCATCCAGTTGTTATCAAGGACGCAAGAAGTAGAGTTTTGCAGTCCACTGGTTGCACTCAAATATAAACTTTACACAAGAATAAAAGACCTTATGGTATCACAAAATTCAAACAAATATGCACATGTACAATTGAACATGTATTTTTTAAGCACTCTACAATGCACATTTGGACATGTAGGAATTTGTACTAGACCAGCTGTAAATGTACATGTAGCAAATTTCCTATAAAGTAGATTGCATGGTAAGCTATACTCATGACCACTGTACCACAGTGGCCAGCTGCCAAATGTCAGAATTTTTAAAGTACACTTTATGTTACCATTACCACTATTAATTATTTTAAGGCTAACCATAAACATGCTAACCAGAGTTTTAAAATTTAGGGCCACACAAAGTGCTGTTAAGGCCAACTGGAGTGCTATTTAGGCTACATTGTAAGTGCAATGCTATTAAGGCTAACAATAGTGCTACATGTACAGTGTAACCCCGATATAACGATATGCCAAGGGGGCAGTAAAATTATATCGTTATATCAAGGAATCGTTATATCAGGGTGCTGTCCTATACATTTTATTTTTGCCGGGACATAACATATTCATCGTTACAACTGTATATCGGGAATATCGAAGATCGTTATATCGGGGTTCCACTGTATTGAGGTTAACCAGGTTGTTATTTCGGCTAACCTCAGTCCTATTTGGGCTTACTGCAGTGCTATTCGACTTACAGAAAAAAGCCTTTGACTGCAGGTCATTAAGTCTACATTGGATTTAAAACTTTGATTAGCTGCTAGTCATTGAGACATAAATTGAGGCTTGTACTTACATGCCACTCTTGCTATCAACCCTTTCATCTGAAAATAATAACACATCCAAACAATTCAATGTCATTAATTTTGCTGACTCAATTAAAAAGTCACTTCAGTACTCCTGACGTAACCAATTGAACATTCCATATTCAAACCCCATCGAACACCAATGGTTGATTGGGTACGGTAATTGCACATAACCGTACTAAAATTAAAATTTGGTCCATCCAACAAAATGGAATGTTTGATTACAAACTCTTGCTTGTTTGTATATTATGCAGACATTTTGTATGGTGCACTACTGCCTATGTTTTGTTGTTGTTGTTGTTTTTTTATTTATTATTTTGTTTTTACTACTGCCTATGTTGCGGTGAATGAAATGGTGCAAGTTCTGTTTAAGTAGAAAAAAATGTTCTGTTTGAGTCTTATGGTGACTACAAGGCAGAAACCATTTCCTTCCCACCACTATAAAAAAGTAAACAAAAGTGCATATATCAGTATTTAACTGTTGTTTCGTTCTCTTACACAAAATATGTATAAACAAACATTGACACTCGGTTTAATTAGTCCTGCATGTTTTTACTTATCAAGAGATGGATTCCGAACAAAGTCGAATCACATTGAGTTTGGTTGTGTTCGGTTGTGTATGATTGGTTCCCCGGGGTATCCAATCCAACAAAATTGAACCAAAAATCAATCGAACCCAATCGAACACCAATCGTTCGATTGGGTTTGGTAATCGAACAAAATCAAACATCTATTTTGCTGTAAGTCCGATTTTCGAACCAATCGAACATAATCAAACACAGTCAAACTCAATCGGGTTTGATCTAGTTCTGAATCTTTCTCTTGATAAGTAAATCACGCAGGACTAATCAAAATCAACTTTTATTGAATGGAATAAATATAAAAACGTCCAAATATCGAACTGAATGTCAATGTTTAGTAAAATATATTTGGTAGAAGAGAACAGAAGGACGGTAAAATAACTGAAATGCACTATTGTTTACATTTCTATATTAGAAGGAAGGATATGGTTTCTGCCCTGCAGATTTTACCGTTACACTCAAACAGAAGTTGCACCATTTCATTCACTACAACACAGGCAATCAGTGTGTTCAATATGTGAAGAATCATTATAGGGAGCCAAAACGCTGCCGCCATCAGTCTGTCTTAGCCCTCGAGGGCGGCCAAAAGCGACGTTGACAGGAGAAGAGCAATTTCCAGCATAACAATTACATTAGAGGAAGTGCTTACTATCAACATGGATGACAACAATAATAAGTGAACAAGTAAAATATTTTTTTTCTTAAGACCAAAATCATCGTAATAACAAAAAACTTGCATGCAAAATTGACTTCAGTTTCGGACGAGTAGATTGTTCGACTGCCCCAGCTGTGGCTCTTGAAATCAATCGATATGTACGCAGTATAAATCAATATATACGCAGTATAAACAAACAGGAGTTCGGTAATCAAACTTTCGATTGAATTCGATTGACCAAATTTTACTGTGAGTTTGATTATGTACGATTACCGAACCCAATCGAACAATTGGTGTTCGATTGAGTTCGATTACCGAACATTCGATTGGTTACCCTGGGAATAATCGAACTCACAGCAAAATAGACGTTCGATTTTTTTCGACTAACAAAACCAATCGAATGAGTTTGATATGCCAGGAGTACTATATAGATAAGATTGATAAATACTGCTAAATACTTTGGGTGATAATTTTAAAGCTGTTTTAGTTTGCTTTATAATCTGCCAGTTGAAAGCCTCACTGAGTTTAAACGGTTGCAAATCGGCAAAATAATAATTACTATACATACAATAACATGAATAAATAAGCCTTGCACTCTTAAATTATATAAGCTTATATTTTAAATAAAACATGTTGAACAGTCCTGTGTTGACATCTCTACATGCACACGCAATTATTCAATTTATTCTAACAATAACTTCATGTTTAAGAAGTGCTGAATTATACGTATGAAGTGCAAGAACAAACACGAAATGCTACATTTTGAACTCCAATCTCACCTAGAAGCTACATAGAGGAAATCAAACATGATTTGAACGGTCATATATAAGCTTACCTTGGAAAGAAACTTGGCTAAAACAGGCGTATTGATTGGAGATCCGGTGAAAGAAGGCTCCATGCAGCTAATTTGGAAGTAATAAGGTCTTAAAGAGAGGAAAATTGCCCTTTTTAGCGAGAGAAAAGGCCTCTCAATGATCGATCTTCGAACCGTTGAACCGAGCGCCAAAAAGTACCAGAGAGGACGCCGGGATTAATTTTCGTTCGCGCCAGTGCTTCTCGGCCTTACCTCTCGACCAGGTCAAACACGGCAAACGACCAATTTTACCGCCGTTCGCGTGCAAAATTTCCTTGTCTATAATATAAAGAAAACCAAAACGCATGCCTCGAAAAATATATAAGCCAAACTGTTGGACGCTAGCGTTTTCCCCCCACTGCTCCAGATTGTTTAAAATATTGTTAGACGAAGTCATAGTCGCCTTCGTTTTCTGCATCAAAAGGTTTTTATTTATAATCTGTTTACTTTTTGATATTAGTAAAAGATTTGTAACTAAGAGCTTTTGTAATGAGTTATGTTAAAACTGATATCAGTCGCTTAATTTCGTCTTGCGCTTCGTTCATCTAGATAATTAGTAAATAATAAAAACCCATTCAGGCGATTGCATATTGGAGGATAATGCCCTTGGCTGAAAAAATGAACAGTTGACTAAGCTTCAAAGGCAACTGTGAAATTTTGAGGATAATCTTTCAGGCAAGGAGTATTATCCTCCAGCAAGCCGGAAGGGGAAATATTTTTTTTATACTTTCTTAAATCCCTCCGATTTCTTCTTCGTCGTTTAATTTCGTACCACGTGATGCGTTCTGTCTAACTAATGAATGCACGCGAAAGTTATTTGGTGGGTTACATCATGAATTAAAAGCTCATGTTCACATGTTTTCAAACAGCCCCCTTTGTCAATTTCCAGGGTATTTACATGTTTCCAAACACGCCCCCTTTGTCAATTTCCATGTTTTTTACATGTTTCCAAACAGGCCCCCTTTGTCGATTTCCAGGGTATTTACATGTTTCCAAACAGGCCCCCTTTGTCAATTTCCATGTTTTTTTACATGTTTCCAAACAGGCCCCCTTTGTTAATTTCCATGGTTTTTACATGTTTCCAAACAGGCCCCCTTTATCAATTTCCATGGTTTTTACATGTTTCCAACCAGGCCCCCTTTGTCAATTCCCATGGTTTTTACATGTTTCCAAACAGGCCCCCTTTGTCAATTTCCATGGTTTTTACATGTTTCCGAACGGCGCCCCTTTGTCAATTTTCCATGTTCTTTACATGATTTAGTAAAGAAATTTACATGTTTTTTACAAAGAAAGAAACTGTAAAAGTGGTTAATACATTTGACATGTTTTTTACATGTTCTTACAATTAGCGTTGTAATAAAGGACCATGTAAATCACTTTTTACAATACATTTACATGATCCGTTGAAGACTGTTAATTTCATGTAAATTTTGTTTTACAAAACTCCAACATGTAAATTTTAATTTACAAAGAATGTAAATAAGATTTACATTTTGTAAATCGTAATTTACATGTGCATGTAAATTTTCAACTTTTCCAGTGCTGCAGGCATACAAGCCTATCCTGTTTGACATTGGCCCATGTAAAGATACCCCGTTCAAGACAAAAAGCCTGAAAACCATACGCTATCGAGCCGCACGTCCCCATAACCCCATTCTATTTAAATACAATGCTCTGGTCTGTTGAACTTGGCAAGTTAGTCAGGCCCTTATAACCGCAATATTTTTCTTGTTAGCAGATTGATCTGTTCTCTTACCGGGAGGGTTTATAAGCGGGGAGGGGTGGGGGGGGGGGGGGGGGTTATTACCTGCATTTTTCGGCTGCTTATTTTAGCACATGAAGTTCTCCTTTGCTATTTGTTTCACATCACAATTGCTCCCACGGACCCTCTTCTTCACACTTCCGCCCGGAAATACAACAACCGAGAAGCCTGGAAACGAATGCGGTAAACATTATCCCGCGCGGCCGCGCATTCGTTCGCGTGTCAAATAATCATTGCGTGCTTCTCGGCACACACGACAGATTCGATCTCGTCTTGTAGTCACGCAACCTAGCATTTTATTTTTTCAGATAAACATTGCACAATCAGTCACGTACCCGGTAGCTTTACATTGAGGTGACGATTTTACGAACATAATCATAACACGTTTGACACAGGAGATTAATATGAAATTACATATGAACATAATGAAATATCATATCTATTTTATAGTGTCTACATTCCTAGCAGTTCAAGGGCTAACGGGCCCAAACTCGCTCAGACGGCTCTAATGTATAAACTGTAAATAAACTGTAAAAGCCTGCTTCTTTCTATGCACTTTTCTTTTTTACTACAGTGAAATCCCGATTTCTTAAGGGAAACAAAACTTGTTCAGTCAAGAAATCCGGGCGGGGAGAGAATATCAGTGTTCAGCTAACCGAAGCAAATCTAATGGAAACGAATTTTGGTTCGAGTTGTCTAAAGGTTCTGAAAATCCGCTAAGGTTTGATAAATCGGAATTCCACTGCATATACTTAGTTCTATAAAAAGTCGCTTTAACTCAACTGAGCTGGCGCTACAAAACATAAACTTGATCAGTTCACGAGTTTCACATCGTTCGTCTAAACACTGTTCTAACTATTTCAAGGGTTCATTCTTACAAAACAAGCTTCTACTTGGCAGGCATTCCAACGGTGGCTGGAGGCTGATGCATGCCTTGTCCTTGAGGAGGGGGATACTGTGCTGAGGGCTGCGGATAGCCGGGGTATCCTGGAGGACCCTGAGTGTAGCCTGGAGGCGGCTGGTTGTAATTCCCTGGAGGAGGGTACTGCATGTGCTGGGTCGTGGAAGTTGTGGACACGAACGGTTGGTATCCAGGTTGGCCGGTCACAATCACCGTCCCGGGCGAGCGGTAGCGGTAGTAGGGACAGCAAGCACAACAACAACAAGACACAATGGAAATGATGATCGCGAAAAACACAATCGTGCCGATTACAGTGCCTGCAACAACTCCTCCAGTCCATACAGTGTAAGAAGAGCAGTATGTCTCACAGTCTCCATCACAGCAGACTTCGTCTGTGCCACATTGGTTATCGGAAGAGCAGTAGATACAGGCTTCTCTGCAAATGCTATCTGAGCAACAGGACTCGCCCGATATTGTGTCACAGTCACTATCCCAAGTACAGTATGTAGCACTTCCCAAGGCAAAGAAACAGACGAAGAAAACGCAAATAACTTCCTTCAGCGCCATTGCTCAACTCGTGATACACGATATCTTTTTCCTCGAAGGGTGCGGTTGGCTTTTGTCCAAACTCGTGCCAGACCATCACGCAACCTCGTTCCCAGGGCTTTTCAAGTTACCAAGGGAAAAGTCCTGGGAACGAGGTTGACCATCACGCTATTTTCCATATCGTGCGTCACACATTAGCACGTCACGCAATTGTCAATTCGAGAGACAAGCGAGCGAAAGGAAAAAGCAGTGGCGGATCTATGGGAGGAGCCAGGGGGCCCCTGTCCCCCTCCTTATTTTTTTGGTAAAAGACATTTCTATAAATGCCTCCCCCTGTTTAAAATCTTTTCGGTGTACAAACACAGATCCGCCGCTGAAAAGAGACTATTTTTCAGTCTGTCAGTGACACAACTTTTTTTAATTAACAAATTGAAAAGCCTTGACCGTGATTTGTTCTGTTATAAAGCACGCAAGGAAGTGACGAGAGCACGAAAGAAGTAGGAGATGAACTGTACAGCTGCAGGCTGTAACGTACAGCCGAACGCAAAATCTGAGGCCTAGGTGTGATTGGTGAATATTATAGTAAATTCAGTTAGAAATTGCCAAATTTGCTTAGAGAGTGCGTCTCAAAGCCGAGTAAAACTTAATATATCTGGGTAACAAAATAAACCTCTAAATGGAAAAACCGCCCTCCCTTTACCAAGATCAAGAGCAGTGTTGACCATCCATTGTATGCCCTTTTGCCGGAAGTCAAACAATCATCCAAGAGGCTAAGATCACAAGCGAGTCAATTACCAAGGATTAATACAGAACGTTTTAAAAATAGTTTTTTTTAATAGATTAAGGTTTAAGTATAATCTGGCTATTTAATAATTTAATATAATTTAAGCGATTTTTACATGTAACGTTTGTTATGTATTTTAATAAGCGCAATAAAGAAATTTTATTTATTTATTTATTTATTTACCGCCATTGCTAAGTAGGAATACGCAAAAAAGTCCATAACGTTCACGTAAGATGTGGATCGGCCTCGTGCCAATTTGTTGTTCTAATCAATGCTGATTCATTTCTATTACGTTTCGCTTTTAAGCAAAATTATTATAAGTAGCGAAAGCTGAATATACTCTCAAGGATTATTGAAAACGCGGAGAACAACACTAGTCACTCTCGATCTCGTTGCATAAAACTTGTTTTAAAAATAACCATAGTTACAGTAGCTGTGTCACGGATTTTAACCAAATTTAGGCATGGGAAAATGGCAACCAAATGGGGTGAAATATAAAAATAACCATATAGAACAGCGAAGGAACATTTTAATAACACAGCAAATATAAAAGAAGGTACGGATGGACAACAATTGAAGAACACTGAAATAAATTGCGATATGGTTTTTGAAATACTTTTAGGCTGAACAGTTTTAAAAGTTAATCTCGGTTGTTTGCAACTTTAAATTCCAATGCCCTGGAGAAATTTTTGGTCGAAATGAAACTATGATTTTGTCATTTTACAGATCCATGGAAGTAATTTATTTGCAGACATGAAGTTTAATAGCAAGTATTTGGCAAAATTTAATAAAATAGACTAAATTCAGCCGTGACACAGTCCCTTTAAATCACTTCCTATGTCTCAGTAGATAACGTCTTGTCAACTGATTACTTACGCTAAGTCTCAGACTCAGATCTCTGAACTCCTCTTGAAAGCTAAGCTCCACAGCTTGAGGCGGTTTTTGTCTCGTGACGTCATGACGTTGTCATGACGACACGAGATAATTCTACAGGGGGGAAAGGTGCATTCCATGCGTGTTTGCTTTCTGAGGCCGCCGAATTTTCCCGCCATGTCAATATTTTTCCCGCCATGTCAACATTTGCTTTGTGAGGCCGCGGAATTTTCCCGCCATTTGTTTTGTGATCTGAGGCCGCCGGAATTTCATATCAAAGAACAGATAATGTTTCTTTACAAAGGTCGCAACTAACGCGCTGGTTTATCAAACAGTAGGTTAGGAGTATTTATTGTAAAGGGCTTATTATGTAAAAATACAGGCACGCTAAAAAGAGATGACGTTTTTTCTGAACTTGCAGCAAACGAGCAAATTTTAAGTGGTCCAACAGGCAATAAAAATGGAACAGAAATAAGGCCCCTTTTAGCTGGCAACAGTGCCTATCCGCTTTAGAACGAACTGGCTCGTGAAACCCTACCCGGACAGAGGACGCCTGACTCAAGAGCAGAGAAAGTTTAAAACCTAAAGTTCGGTGCGCTACGATCTGTAGTGGAACGAGCATTTGGCATGTTGAAAGTTCGTTGGAGAATTGTGTTGAAAAAGGTTGAACAAAGAACGAGCATCCTAAAAAAGACTATGATTGCTACGTGACTTTTGCAAAACATTTGTATTGAAAGGGGTGACCTTTGTGGCATGAATAACAACAATTTAATAACAGAAGATAAACGATTCGATAAAGACAATTATTTTGATGCCAAATCTTTAAAAATGTCAACTGTGGCGTTTGTTTGTTCCATTTGCCGCTCTGGGCGTCACGGAACATTTCAGCCGATCGTTCAAATCTTGCGTTGTGCTGTTCCATACTTTTTCCCACATTTCAAAAAAAGAACTCTGCCAGTCTGGAGTCGTACTTTCTTGCCTTTCTTTTTTCAGGCGGTTCTGATTCATCGAGAGAAACATTTACACTTTCGATTTGCAAAGCCTCGTTTACACTCGGCTCTGAGGTAAAGGTAGAACTCAATGTATGACCGAAAGAGGGAAATTATATTTGAGGGGTTTTCTTAGGATTGAAGAGCAGAAATGTCAATCTAAAGCGCAAAACATACATTGTTTTGTATTTTTTTGACCCGAAGATTGACCTGAGTCAAGAGGCACTACATGTAGGTTCATATATCCTGCTGTGAATTCCACGCTACAATGAACACAACTTTTTTACCTTATTGTTACTTATTTTCGCGGGACTTAATTTTCGCGATTTTCGCGATTTTCAAAAAATCGCGAAATTAAAGACCCGCGAAAATTAATTCCAACCGATTTCTATTGTATTTTTTATGCTAATTACGTATTTTTGGCCAAATCGCGAAAATTAAGACTCGCGAAATATTCCTGTTCCATTTTCGCGAAATTAAGTGCCCGCGAAAATAAGTAACAATAAGGTAGACGACAACAACAGCCTTTTCAGTGGATGAATGAAGCTCTAGATGTGACGCATTTTTTTTCTTTAAATTAGCTGTACGCTTTTCAATTTTGGATATATTTGAGCTGCAGCCAGCAGTTATCAAGAAAAATACAGACATGTTTTACGTTCTTAAAATAACATTCTAACCTTTGCGACAAGATTGTACTGAAAATCAATTAAATTAATTGTAACTCAAGCAGAAAACGCGTAAAAGAAGAATGAAATACACCAGGTTATTACAAACGCATAATACAATGTACTAACCGAAAGAGAGAAAATATATTGATGAGTTTTAGAACGGATCTGAAAAGCAGAAGTGTCTAATAATCAACAAGATGTCAGTAGATGGACCTGCCTGTAAAGTTTTCGTTGTCGTTGTTGTGCATATAACGCTAGTATACCGCAACTTAAATTGAGCGAGAAAAGCAGTTTTTAACATGAAGCTCTAAAATCTCTTTGGAGTGTCTTGTCTTGTGGTCGCTTGTAAAGTTGTGATTTGTGCAATTGTAAGATGTATCAGAATAACAGCTTTACTTTGCCAATTTAAAGAATAGCGTGCTTTCATTTGATATCTATTATTTTATCTTGAGAGTTTTGGAAAGTAGTTGAAAATCATTTCTGTTTACAACGCGTAGGAAAATGGTGCAGGTTTCAACAGGATATTTACTGTTACAACTGTATTTATAGAGATTACAGTCGTGGAATATAGCAGATATAGCTTTCATATCAACGTAACTAGTATACGATGTAAATATCAGTTGTTCGATCTGTAAGCATTGTTCTTATCTTTGTGTAGACAACTTTTTTTAAATTAGCCGTGGGGTTAAAGAGGGATTGTAATCTAAGCAATTAGTTGGCGGTTCGGGATTGAATGTCAAAGTTAATCTTGCACACATAGCACATATCGTTTGAACAAAAGGTTTGAATCGTTTGAATCGTTAGTCGATTGAATACCCAACCATTTTAAAGTTATGACCAGTTATGGTACAGCGTAGCTCTGTGTAGAAGTTAAAGTCTCTCTTTAAAAGTGAGATTTGATAACGATTTTGTGCGAGTTAAACACTACTACATAGTTTATTGCGTACGTTCGCGCGGAATCACGTGTCAAGCAAGATCGAATGTTTCCTATTAAGCAGAACCTAGCAGAATATTTCATTCAGTAGATTTCATCCAATAACCCGTACGAAACATAAGCCGTTTATGCAGCGCTGTTTTAGCCACTCATGAGCGCTGCAACCAGCGCTGCGTGTAGGTTGTGCGAACGCTGTTTTCGTAGCGCTGCAGAAGTTTCGAAAAATGTCAAAAATGACTGCGTGAGTGCTGCAGGAGCGACGGTGAGCGCTGCTCGAGAGCTGCAGGAGAGCTGCTGATCATAACCCACACGAAGCCATGGGGTCGATAAAGCAGCTGTAAAGCAGCGCTTTGCAGCGTTACTTTAGGCTGCAAATACGACCGAAGCGCTTCCCTGATACTCTCAGTGAGATACAAAATACATCACGCTAATATGACTATGCAAAATTTGCTAGCGCTAGAAAGACTACAAAGTTTTCTAACTAAAAGAAACGTACACAACAATCTATCTTAGTAAATCAACAAATCAAAACTTTATTTTCATTATCTTGAAGTCCAGCAATCAATCGCACAGTCTATGATCTAGAGTCATCGCAAACAAAATTATGAGCTGAAACCTACGGCGATTGACGTTCAAATTAAGTTTTTATATGCTCATGAGTTTTAATTATGAAATCAGACATACAAGGTTAAGTATAAACTATAACATCCATGTGATTTGGCGAAACTTTGAAATTTAACTTGCTTATTATTGCAGTCAGTGGAGTTGAAGATAATTAAAATTGAGCAAGAAAATTTTACTGAGCTACGGAATTTTTAAAGGTCAAATGCAACGAAATTTGATCAAATTTTATTTAAGATTCATTTTGACTTTAAATGAAAGGAAATACTGTGAATAATCATAATCTAAAGTTTTAAACGATTTGGTTAAAACATCGCTGAGATATTCGACGTTGAAGACAGCCCTTTATCTTCGCTTCACAAACGGAACGGTTCGGAAAAGCTTCGGAAAATTGTCGGAAATGGATCTTGTGACGTCACATGTGGCGAGCTTCGACGCGCGAAGATGCAGCGAAGTGCTGTTGTCTCTACCAGGTCTGCTGCGCCTTTTGCGGCTTTTGGCATTTAAAATCCCGATTAAGCCGGATGACCATTCGAAATATCTTCTTAAAGACGAGGAGCGATGCAAGGAATGGTTAAAATCGACGAAAAAGAGAGGATGTTTATGTCAAATGCACGCTGGCTTTGCTCAGCAAATACAGTATCATCCGACATGTTTTTCTCAGAAAGCTTTCAGCAGAATCTTGCACTTTGGTTCGAGTTTCAGCCCTAGAAACTTCGAATGAGACCTGGCGCCTCTCCTCTTATTACCAACTTGGAAAGAAAGCCGTTAATCCAGGACTAATGCGAAATCGTTTGCGACGAAATGCAGAATTCGAAGGTAAAGTCGCTAATAAACTTAACCCATTGTCTGGGAACCCCAAAGTTGTACTTTCTTGTATTATATTGAACTTAGATTCACACACTACTTTCTTAACCTGACCCTAGTCGCTTCATAAACTTCTACCAAAAATATAACTTTACTGTTTGCGTGAAATATTGCGAATCGCGAGGCTGGTATTAAAAATATATTTTTTATTACAGGAAGGAACTTTTGCATGAATTTACTAAGTTACAAACAAATCTTTTATGTTTATGTTTCTTTTAACTTAAAAATGATATTCCCTGTATTGCTTCGATCGTCTAAAAAGCTAAATCACACATGCAGTCATTAAAGGAAAATAATGCTTTTAATTTACAGTATTGTGTACAATGAAACACTCGTTTCAATGTTTGTTTATATTTGAAATTATTATGAATTAATGATATATATAACAAAGAAAATACCCCCGACTGAGCATTGTTGGGGCCCAAGAAAAGGTTTATATTTTTCATGTAAACTACGTGTATATGATGAGTTTGTCCACTTGTAAAGGCCAATTTACCTGATTCATTTGTTGTTCAGATCTGCATTAACCCCATTTCAGTCCAGTACAATGACTGTTGCATTGCATAGCACTCATTATAACCTGCAAATCAGGCTTCATTGTGGCCAATAAATTGGTATGTGCAACTGAATGGTAATTTAGTTTTAGTTTAAGCTATTTATGAGAAATCTAAGGCATAAACCCGACCAGATCAGCTAACTTTTTTTATCTAGCACTTTTGTCATGAACTACAGGAGAATCTACAACCAGATTGTAGGTGTGTCATGACAATTTATTTCTGAAATTAACTCTTCATAATTTTGTCTGCCCCAAATCTGTTGACCTTTTACAAATTCCTCAGTAATAGCTTTAGGCATACTCCCTTTCAAAATCTATATGGGTATTTTTGGTGCCCAAGACCCTCTCCCCGCTTGCTGGGGGTACTCCCATACTCCCATAGACTTTCCAAAAGTCGTTCGCTTCTCGTTTCCGGTTTGGTGGTATTAGATCCCGGTGTGGAGCTCTCGAGCTTCGCACTCTGTGTGCTCAACTTGTAAGCAAGCCTAATACTCCCATGTATGAGCTTGATAGGAAAATGCACGTGTGCTGCTGTGTGTTTTTCAAGCAGATGAGTTTAAGATGAAATAGTGAACAATAGTTTGGGGTAGGGTAGGGATTTTCAGTGTATAGTCTAGCATACTATGATAGGGTACTGCAAAATAAGCTGAAAATGGTGTGGGATAGGGTACGGTTACAGAGGTCCAGCAGCACACCCCTACTAAAGAGTACCCCCCCCCCCCTTTCCTCGAGACAAAAAAGTATTGTTTTTAGCCATTCTGAAATTGGGTATCATTAAGATTATCAATTTCTTTGTAAACTTGGAAATAGTTTTTTGAAGCACCTACTGTTTGTATTCATACTGTTGGTATTCATCGCTTGGTCTGAGATTAAGTGATAAATTACAAGCAGTGCATGCAGAGGCTAAATGTCTCCTTAGGGGGTCTTGGAAAATCACGGCACTTAGTTTGATTGTCATCTAGCTGATTATCATTTAGCTCGTTTTTGAGCTATAAGCACTTAAAGTGAAAATTAAGGGTAATTTTGGACATATTTTACTGTTGCTATGGTTACCAGTGACAAACTAAAAATGACCACAACTTTTTCGGCAATGATGGTACATTTGTTCGATAAAATAATTGCAGCATTAACTGACAAATAATTAGTACTGACCTATCATAGTAATAGGCTGGAAAGTACCGGTACTGGAAACTGTTATCAGCTTCTTACACATGCATTCAGTGACCTTGCATAGCTACTGGTGTTGGTTTCATGCAAATGAGCGCACAAAATCAGAAGGTCATGCTAGTGGGCTGTGATTGCTTGATTTGGATCTGTGTTGTTTGTTCATGTTTAAAGATGGATGTTGACAAAGGGGCTATGCATTGATGTCCGACCCCATCCAACCATAACAAAAGAACATATTACCCATTAGAAGTACCAATAAATGTACAAAACAAAGAAGCTGACATTAAATGACATCCTGCATGAACAAGTTTATATAAAAATAAATAAAACTTTTTTTTAGACATGGAGAGGATTAAAGCTAGAAGCTTGTGGGGCAGTGTATTCCTAATCGAAATGGAATTTGGAAGTGTTGATTTTTGTGGAGGGGAAAAACTGGAGAACCCAGAGAAGAACCCTGGGAGCAAGGCCGAGAACGAACAACAAACTCAACCCACATATGATGCCAAATCAGGGAATTGAACTTGGGTCAATTGGTGGGAGGCAAGGACTCTCACCTGACTGCGCCATCCTTGCTTCCTAGCATATTTTATAATAATGCAGCATTGACAAAATCTCACGATTGTACATACAAGGATGTGTAAGCATGCTACATGCCCCAGTATCTGAGGTCCTGTGTCAGCACACAAGTTATATCTTATAACCTGGGTCTTAAGAAATGCAAGTTGCCATAAATTACTGTTGAAATTGTTATCTTCGACCAACACCCCATCTACTTTAGACAATTGCCTTTTCAGAGAATTATCAGTAAAATCAACTAAAAAATATAAGGGCCAGATTACATAGATGAATTAGTTAAAGGATAAAATAATCACCAATGGCCCTTGGCTGAGGGAAATTAGTTTAAAGCTTCTAAAGGTTTTATTGATTCTTCAAGCTGTGTTATTTTAGAGAACACACTCAGCTCGGGCAATGCTACAAACAGTGTACAAATAATTCCACATTGCAATCCTTTTGAACAAAAGCAAGACAATACTTCAACTTAAGATTTAACTATTTATTTATTTCAAATTCTTTGAAAGCCGTTTCCATTATATTTATTAGGCTCACCAATATATCTGGCCATATTCCTTCGTTGTTGGTGCATGTCGATGTTTCCTGATTTAGACGCCATCTTGTTCACTCGCAGAGTCGGAATTAATCACTCGAGAAATCGATTTATTCTTTGCCAGATGCCGTTAGTTCGAACTGATAAGGCTGTATTTAGACTTTTCGAAGGCTTGAATCAAAGTCTTCATCGGTTTCAACTAACGGCTGTTCCAGAAACTCTGGAAATCCATCGAACAAACCCAAGGATTTGCAAGGATCGCTCATAACACGTGAAAACTTGCTCGCCACACCTGACGTCACAAATACCTCTATTCGATTCCATTCCACGCGCGGCCATTTTTGGTTCGTTTTCGTGAAGTCTTCGGAAATCGTCGGATTTTCATCTCCTAAGCGCCACAATTCGCACAAAAACCATTTCTGAGAGTTTATTATCATTAGTACCTTCATAAACGACAGGTTTGCGGACAAAAGAAAAAATTCCCAATTTCGTTGCATTTGACCTTTAAAACATATATCCAAATAAACAGGCAAATTCGTTTCTGTTTTTGTAAGTATGCAGGCTCACCTCGTTTTCTTGTTCTTTTCTTTGGGAAATTGCCTTTCATATTAACCCAACGGTCTTGCAACCCTTTCATTTTCACAACAGATTGGAGAAAATCCTGAAATATCCGAGCCGACAAAACTGCAATCACACATGTTTCTTCTTTGAGCGATACTGGTTTGTTGCACAAAATCACTGCTTACGTAGAATTGGCTGTAGTGAAAATCAGTTTTCTGGGAAAATCAAAGAATAATTTCCCAGATTGTGCATATACAGAAGCTTCTGACATATATAAATAAGAAAGTTCTACAATCCGCCTGCTTCCAGAGCTTCGTTCCCGCTTCAACGGTTGAAATTGTAACACGAGCATGAAACACTGAAACAAAACATGTTGTTAAAACCCACCAATCAAGTTATAGTACATACAAGTATCTCTGAGATCTCATTCCGGCAATTCCATCACGTATCGTATGGTTAGATACAGTAATTTCTGCACATGAAAACATTGAAAATTTTCTCTTATGAGAGCGGATATAAGTACAAAATGGTCCAGGCAAAATACCATTGGGAAGGTATTTATTTGAAATGGCAACATACACTCGAAAATTTGGCAAAAAAAGAATGACAAGAATGGTAGATCAAGCTGTAACGTAAGTACATTCTTGAGTATCAATATTGTAGTACATAGTTTTGTTCACGAACTCGCCGGTCACCGTTTACATGCAGCTGAAAATGTTTTAGTTTTGTTCCACAGAGCACTCTAAAATAACGATATCGTGAGATGTAGACTCAGAGTATTAATTTTATTCTTAATAAACTTATATTTCAATCGATGGGCCGTTTGCTTTTGTTTATAAACACTGTTTTACCTGCACGCGTGACCTTCCAACCTCCAAGTACGCAAGACTGATTATAAGTGTTTAAAATGATATTTTTAGCAGTTTTAATGATTTCTTTCAATGTGTTGCTGCTGTAGCTTTTAAGCATAGCTGTGCAACGTTGCTTTATGAATGTTTTATCGCCGGAAGACAATGTTTACATCTGATACTCATTGCAGGTTTTACGCAGCGTCTCCTTTACCGCTGTTTTTAGTTTGTACAATTTTACAGCGCTTCTGCAGTGCATGATATTCTGGGTTGGCAGCTTGAGAGACTCACAAGTATTGCTTTAACGACGCTTAAGCGCTGTGCAACCAAAAAAGTGAACTAACGCAGCGCTGCAGCGTTGCGTCGTTCGTACGGGAAGCAGGCCAGAGTCTAAGGGCGGGCCGGCCGAAATGACTGTAATTTACACGTTCTTCAGCCGCTGCGTTGTAGCTTTGGCGTTACAAAAACATTAAGACCTGCTCAAGAGTGACCAAAATCAAATTTCTCCTACAATATCAATACTAAATCAGGAGAAAAGGTTATGAGAATTAACAAAATCATCACCACTCGCATGTCATTATCACACAACAGGCTAAGCGTTCACGAATAAACACCCAAAGCGATTTCTCATATAGCGTGAAGAAAGCACATGGAAGTCATAGTATAAGTATACAGTAGAATGTATGCTTAGTGAACCAAAGTGCAATACAGCGTTTTTCCACAGCTAAGTATTGGAGTCCTATAACTGTTCAACGGCCAGATGCTGAAGTGTACTTTGAATTTTGTTTTTTACATGATGTTACATACACGCTTTTCAATTTTCGATATCTTTGCAAGCAATAAATAGACATGAAAAGCGATCTCTTTTTTAAATAAACTCTAAAAAGTGACACGAGACACTAAGCCGACATATAATGGCATAGATCACGGCGAATATGACCGGAAAAGCTTAAATTGTGCCTCTCGTGTTACTGTCAATCACTTTCAAAGCTTCTGGGTTGAAAACTAGGCTTTCTGTTAGAGTATGTAACGTACTACGCTATCATATACATGAATTTATGAAAACCAGGTCAAAGAAAAGTCTAGTCTCCTCGGTCTCTTTTGTCATGTAGCTTTGGGGCTTAAGTAGGCTTAAAAGAAGGCCTTGAAACAGAAAAAAAAAATGATAAACAGCGCGAAAGGGTTAATAAGTCAAAGGAGACGAGAAAAAAAAATGACATTTCTTTTAGTTTTTATATCGTCTACTTTGGAGATAGTTTCTGGCCAGAAAAAAACGTTTTCGACGGATTTCGCACCAAGCGCTGAAAATAACGTTGACCCCTTTTTCAAAAAATCAGACATATATATTTTTAGTTGGATTTTGAGCCTTTCGCGTGAGAACCTTTTGTAGTTGGAATAAACCTTTGTTTTTATCTTTAACTGTGAAATCGTGAAGTTCAGCGCAAGCATTCACGACAAAGGTTTCTGAATTGACAAGTGAATCAAGAGTTTCGTATATCGTGTTGTGAATGTCACAACTTTTATCGAGCGACAAAAGTAGCTTTAGTTTTAGTTCAAATTTTAGGGGTGAGGAGTCTAAATGTTTCTTTATGTTAGATGCACGCTTTTTAATTTTCGATATCTTTACAAGCAATAAATAGACGTGGAAAGCGGTCTATTTTCAAATAAATTAAACTCTGAAAAGAGTCACGAGACACTAAGCCCAGAGGGCTTTTGATTACTTGAGTGTCGAAAATAATATGTGTTTGTTTTGGTTTTGCATTACTACGTAGACTGCTTGCAGTCTGTTTTTCTCTCGAAATTTGTAAGGCAGTGCAACTAAAAGGCTTAGGGAAGGTTCAGGACGCGAGAAGGGAGTAGGGCAGGAAAAGAGGGCGCGCGCGCTCTTGACGCGCGCTCACCCCGTCTTTTCTTGTCTCGCCCCAATCCCCTTCTCGTTCATCCGCAAGTTTGCTCGCGGCTCGCGTCTCTGATTAGTGCGCGCGCGGTCCTCGATCGGACCCTAAAAAGAACATACAGACTACCAGTAGTCTACGCTTAGTGATTGGTTAAAAAATCTCGCGCCACTTTCTCAGCCAATCAAAACTAAAACCAATCCAATCGTCTCTCGCTCGCGCACGTTTTCCCGTGCTTCGTGAAGGCTACATGTATTTCCTTCGCGTTTTGATTGGTTCACTGAGTTGTCTGTGTCCTTTGTGATTGACCAGAGTAATTACTTTGCTTTTGGTTTTACGACACTCAATTGGAAACTGCTGTAACTCGATTAAATTACACAAACCTGTTGATCAGATTTATACGCCAGTAGCAGACCTACGCCTAACCTATAACTGAACTATCAGTGCTGACAACAGAAAGCGTAAAAATGACTAGTAAAAGAACCACACACGAGAAATATCACAAGGAACTAGAGGTTTACCACTCCTTCAAAAAAATTACAAAAACTTAAACAATCCCAAACGATGCAATCCCTACAATTACGTTGTCTGAGCTTCCATGTAATCTAGACCCTTAACAAAAAAAACTTTCTAGACGGTGGCAATAAAATTATTTAACTGTATTTTTGTGCCTAAAAAAAACTAGAGAAAATTAATGAACGGCTTGCATCTGTGGAAAAAAGTTGAAACACATTTAACTTTTTCAGTAGACGCGCGCGAGACTGACGAAGGTTAAAATGCGCGACAGTGGAAATCCACCTTTTTAGACTCATTACTAGAGAATCACATAAAACTATTGCCAGAATGGCTTGGAAAATCTGATGACCTAAATCCTTTTAAAAACTTGTAAAGTGACACTGTCGCATATAGATGTATTTATTTCTATCAGTTTAAGGGCTGACGGGCCCAAATAGTTTAGCCATAGAAAATCATTCTACCATAACAAAATGATGCCGTGTTAACTTTCGCTTTGGTTTATAAACTTGTAAAGTCAGCTTCTTTCTATGTACTTTTCTCGCTACAGTGGAATTCCGATTTGTCAAACATCCAAAGGAAATGACTTCGAAATCGATAGTGTTTTTCAGGCGTTCGGTTAGTTGGAGAGCGCCAAAAACGAGATTAACGCGAAGAACAGCGAATGGAAGCTAGCTATGGATTCGAGGGTTCGAGTGAACGGGATTTCACTGTTACATTAATTAAAATATAAAAATAACCTCTTGAAACAGTGAAGGAACATTTCAATAACACAGTAAATACAAAAGAAGGTACGGATGGCTAAAAATGACGAAGATTGAAACGGATTGCGATATGAGTTTTGAAATATTGTTTGGCTGAACAGTTTTCAAAGTTAATGTCGTTTGCTTTTAACTGTACGAAGTTTCATTGAAGCTATAGAAATTCCTTTGCAAACATTAGGATTCATAGCGTGTAAAACTAAATAAAATAAACTTCACTCAGCAATGGCACAGTTCGATTAATTGCTCACTGTTCTAACTGTTCCAAAGTTCATTGTTTCACAACAAGCTGTACTTTGTAGTACTTGGGAGGCTGGCTGACGGGAGGCCGAGCAGGCTGAGGCATAGGTGGCTGGCTTTGCAGGCTTTGAGTTTGAGTGGGAAGATGTGTTGCTGATGGCTGCGGATAGCTGGGGCATGGCGACGGTGCCTGATTACAACCTCGTGGCGGCTGGTGATTATTCACTGGCGGGGGATATTGCTGCATTTCCTGGGTGGTGGAAGTTTGTGCTGTGTTCTTGAACAGTTGGTAACGAGGCTGAGTCCGTGGCGAATGATGGCGGTAGGCAATGAAAATAATAATCGCGAAAAACACGATTGTGCCGACCGAAACGCCGGCAATAGTAACCTCAGTCCAAAAAGTGTGAGTACACTCTGACAAGCAGTCACCATCACAACAAAATTCATCTGTACCGCATTGATAATCGTGAGTGCAGTTATGACATGTTTCTCTGCAAACGTTATCTGAGCAACAAGTCTTGCCCGACCATGCGCCACAGTCACAGTTTTTAGCGCTTCCAAACGCAAAGAAACAGACAAACAGAACGCAAAAAGCTACCTTCGCCGCCATTGCTAACGCGGAAGTACATGTATCTGAGCACGCGGTTTCCAATCGACACGGTTTCATGACCTCGAAACCGCAACAAAACCAACACGTGTTAACACAGAACATAACAGAGGCGGCGGAGCGTTCTGGAACGTGTGTGTGTGTTGGGGGAGGGGGGGGGGGGGGAAGACTGACTCAAAAATACTCGACAGGTTTTCATATTTGGGGCAACTTTTTTCCGTTCTTGCAACTTTTTGTTTTCTGAGCAGTTTCTAGACCGAAGATTTCCGAAGATTCTCCGATTGTTATTCAAAGGCCATACGAACGTTTCCGATCATTTTTCGAACTTTTAGGAAGAGAAACGAAGTTTCCCGAAGACTTCCAAGGAAGTTTCGAAGATGTTTCAACTCACTTACGAAACGGAATATCTTGTCAAACCAATTTTACTCTGCGCTGCGCTCCCCCCCCCCCCTTAATGCTTTGCTCTGTTCCTTTAAACTGCACGGAAGTATCTTGCTTTTGTGTTCTACGCGGCGATTTCTTGTTGAGTTTAACTTGATTTCTGTCACTTTCCTTGCGGTCGATCGCGACAGAAAAAAAAAAACAGACATAAAGAACCAACCGCCTCACGACATTAAGCGACCCAGTCATCGCTTAAAATCGAAACCAAGACGAATACAAAATCAACACAGAAGGCACAAAACTATATCATGAGACTAGTGAACATGTTCGCGTAACTAAGAGCGCTTACCATGAGTCAGAACTTGCTGGCCGGACCGGTGGTTTTGAATGTGAAACGAGCCTTTTTCCCCTTCCCCCCGGGGACGCGACTGATCAGACGAACTTCCTCAATTGAGCAAAACACTGTAACTGTTTCGCGATGAATTGCATTTGCACGCCGGAAAAGTCTTATTGAGCGCACTTTCAAAAATGGATGCTTGGCCAGCTGTGAAGTTTTGAGGACGCTTTTTCAGCAAAAAGAGCGTTATCCTCCCGATATACAATATACTAGAAAGCCAGAAAGGGTTTATTTGTTTTATTATCCTCTGATTTATTTCTACATTGCGCTTTATCGCGGTACAAAGGAAAAAAATATGTGCTAAACGGCGTACCGTAATTGTAGTTGGAGTGTAAATGAAAGTTGATTGGTTTACGTAATTTATTTAGCACTAAAATTTGATTTTTAGACCTGAAAAAGTTACTTTGTTCGTTTGTTTTACACTTCTCAAAAAATCGGGCGACAGACATCAAATCGGACGGGATGTGTGACTATATTTAGTAAATCTGATACCGCGTCGTCTGATTTGTTCTGCGTCATGGGCTGCTGGTTTTGCCCAGTGAGAGCGCGCGAAAATTTTAATTGGTTGTTTGCAACAGTTGGAGTATAGCCACGATAAAAGATTGAAGCATGCAAGGAACGAAGATTGATTCAGCGAAAGAAGTACCCTAGCCTGCGTGGCCGGTGTTTAAAGGCGAAGGAGAAAGGGAGTTCGAGCGTAATGCGCGATCGGGCTTCGTGCTCTCTTCTCGCACCTCGCGCTTCCCCTTTGAACACCAGCTAACACCGGCCACGTAGGCTAGAAGTACCCTAGAGACCGCAATCCTTTTGAAAGGAATATCTCCTCCCCAGAGCTAGAGGCCGCGAACCTGTTGGTCAGCGTTTCCCGACCGCTCGACCCAGCCTCTTGGATATTGCGCGGTCCGGAATAGAGCGCCTGCGCAATGAAGGCCCGTTCTCTTACGCCATCGTGCCGATCAAGTCATCCTCGTGTTTAGCGAAGGAAAAACTCTTTGATGACATTTTAGCAGGAGTTCGACTTTTCTGTTGATACCAAATACCACTAACAGGTAAGTTTTAGTGTATTTGTTCTTCACAGTTCGTTAAATTTGCTTAGAACCACTCCAGTTGTCGTAGTCAAAACGCACATGTTTTGCTGAAGTCGAAGCACTCCTCGATACACGCTGCATGGATAATTCGTTTTAATAGTTGAGTATGAATTCCAGCAGTTTCCGTTAAACTGGAGAAATCTTGTTATTTAACTCCACCCGTGCAGCAATAGCAAAAACATCAAAGGTGTATGAACCGATAAATTGTACAATTTAGAACCATAATTTCTTGTTTGTAGGATTTTGTCATCGGTATAAACTTCCATGCATAAAAATATTTATTATCGGCATGACTGGTGTTGGGATAAGCCTGTTATTTCGGGGCAGTAATTTTAATTGCATTTCAATCTTTAAATCTCACCATTCCTCCACAACAGAGGCAATGTCATGTTGCTACAGAAAAAGCTTACGCTTTTATTATAAACATTTGTACTTTGAAAAATACGCCTAGTTACATTATATTTTGTAGTTAACACCTTGTTTTTTTCTTTCTTTTTCATTTATTATAAATGAATTGTAGATTTAACAAACAAGAGACTGTTGCATCCCTTGTAAGATTACAGTTGGACCCTGCTAATTTGAACTCGGTTATTTCCAATTCCCTGTTATTTCAAGCTACAATGTAAGCCTATTTCCTGTGGATTTGCCCTTCAGTCATTTACTATCAGCTATTTCGAACTCCCACTACTTTGAACTATTTTTTTCCCTTGATAGTTCGAAATACCAGGGTCAACCGTATTCTAAATTTGGATATATTTATGTGATAAAATGATGGAATCACTTTGAGGTGTTGACCATGACGTTTTGACTGCTATACTGCTAGTGGCCTGGTGAAGACTAGCAGTGTTGCAGTTGAAGTGTCACACTTAACTCCTGAAAGCAATTCTATCATGAGACAAATGAATCAAATCAACGTTCATCTTTCCTAATGGTGCTTTGTTGTTCTATTAAGTTACAGACCATTATGAATCAAGAAAAGTTATCAAGATTACAAAAAGAAGTTAGAATTGGAGGAAAGGTGAGTCATTCACATTGACAGTGCTCAGTGCTTATACTATAGCTATAGAGGGAGTTGTACTCTAGTTGAAATTTATACCAGGTGGGGCTGGAAATGGGTTATTCCAGAAAAAATCCACACCCCCCCGACGGATGGGGTCGTTTTTTAACCCCCCTCTCACCTGGATTTCCTGAAGCACAAGACCCCCCCTCCTGTCTGGATTTCCAAAACCAAAGACCCCCCCTCCCGCCTGGATTTCCAGAAAAAAAATATTATGCTTAAATTTAATTAATTTTAATAGAAAATATGCACAATCACGTCAAGAAGATGTTCTTGTTTAATTTTTTAAGCATCAGCTAATATTAAGCTAAGAATTCTATCGCATAGATCTAAAAGAAGGAAGGAGCAAAAATACGAAAAAGTGAACGAGTGTTTACCTTCTTAGCTCATTAAAATCAGTTGCCCTTTATTCTACTCTGCGCTAGATATGGTCCTAAAGTAATACGATTAGTAAAAAATATGATAAAAGAGTCAAATAGTCATTCCTCTTCGCCTGCTTTTCGAGACATAAGGTCAGTCCCGTCCACTGAAGATCGAGAACTTCTAAAATCTTCTTCAAAATCTTTCGAATAACAAAAGTCTAAACTTCTTTATCGTCCAAATTCTTCTATAACTTAGGAATGGATAACTTCATTCACATATCCTACCTTCAAGAGCCAGAAGTTCTAATCTGCAGTGGAAGGAAAGTTGAAACTCGCGTTGTGAACCGCTTTCTTAGTTATTATGCCCGCCATACTGCCCATAGTTACAAAAAGTCTTTTTGGCTTTCGTCAGTAAATCGGGAAGGCAAAATTTATGCGGAGGAGAATGTAGCCAAGACAAAAGCACTTGAAACAGCTCCCAATCACGAAATGAATTCAACTAATTATTTTTAAAGCGGCTTAAGATGACTTTCAGATTCGTCCATTGCGTTGTGTCAAAAGTCCGCTGTGAACAACATTCGTCACCAGGCTTTTGCAGAGTAGAAATGTGTCAGGCGTTTCACGATCTTCGTTGCAACAACGTCTTGAGATCTTGTGAGGGGTTCTCTTTAATTTTGTATCTTGTTTTAACGTTTTCTGCTATAAAAAGACCTGTTAAGGAACTTAGATTATCATTTATGTCAGGTGAGAAATATATGAACAAAAATATAATCTACTTTTTCAGGATCTGAGGGCGCTGAAGTGTCACCGAACTAAACGTTCAAAGCGCTTGAATTATCGGTTGAAATGACCCCTGCAGAAGACTTTTTGAAGTTCAAGCCCCCCTCCCGCCTGGATTTCCAGAGCCTTTTACCCCCCCTCCCGCGAGATAGATTTTACGAAGCTAGTTTCCAGGGAAGTGGTCATAACAAGTGTACTCGATGAGTACCCACCTTGTGTAGAGGTAGGGGGGCTATACAAGATACCACCTGTCTGTTTAGCCAAATGGACAAAATTTATTGGCCTTAAAATTTGACTTAAAACTTTCATATGTGGTGGGTCCTGTCTGAGTACAATAGTTTGACCATTTCCCTAAACTCATTCTTGTCAGAACAACATTCTTGCCATACAAAATTTAAGAATATACCTATAAGAATATACTTGTATTGGCTTCTGGCAATAATTATTCATTTGGTGATTCACTGCATTGAATTATTACAATCTCAGGGAACACCCAGAAGAAAAAAAGAAGGTGGTTCACAAAACGGCAACAACAGATGACAAGAAGTTACAGAATACTCTCAAGAAACTCTCTGTTAACAGCATTCCTGGCATTGAAGAGGTAATATATCTTGTTTAGATTTCTGATCTGCTGTAAATTTCAATTAATGTTGGGATTACAATTTTGTAAAAAAGAAAAAAAGCCTTTCAGCTGTGCCAAGAGATGGCTTGTGTGCAAAATGCCACCAATCAACCATGAACTTCAACTTGATACATCTCACATGTCATAAACATGATGCCTGGCTCCCGATTGGACGTAACATCTTTCTCGCATGTGAACAAAGTGATATGTGCCATTTACAGTCAAAATAGTCAGCGCGTGCCTCCTATTATTCCAGAATAGTTTTGATTAACGGCGAATGGATTGCATTATTTGTTTCAAAAATTCAAATTCAATTTGAATATTAGAAATCATCCAACTGTAAACACGTGAACACGTGAACCTGTCAAAAATTAGCCAATCAAATTCGATAATTTTTGACAGGTTCACGTGTTTACGGAATATTCAATTTGAATTTGAATTTTTGAAACAAAAATGCAATCTGTTCGCCGTTAATCAAAACTATTCTGGAATACTAGGCGGCACGCACTGACTATTTTGACTGTAATTGGTTGACATTGGTTTACAAACAAAAATTTACTTTGCGGCTTTTCAGAAGGTAAATCTCAGTACGTACATGTATGTAATAAATACCTATTTTAAGTCTGTTGAATTGTTTTGTTTTTATAGGTAAACATGATCAAGGACGATGGAATGGTCATTCATTTTACTAATCCAAAAGGTACAGCAATAGTAACAATTGCCTAAATGCTAACTGCAGTTTTTTAATGGAAACATTGTATCTACTTAATTAAATTTACCTGGGATATCAGTTCTTTTAACCTTAGCAAACCCTAATAAGTACCCGGTCTCCATTTTGTACTCTCTGTTTGAGCTATCAAAATAAAATTAGTGTCCAGGTTGCAATCATTACAGTAATAACACTTTCTGTACAGAGCATGAAGCACATGGTAGTACTGAAGCTGTTCACGATGCTGTCAGTTCCCCTTCGGTGGAGAAAAATGCTATGAGATTTTCATGTTACTGTCTTTGTCTAAAACAGTATACAAAAAAAGCCCTTTGCTCAATCTTGTGTTTTACAAATTGGCACACTTTAGAAATGACGTAACATTCCAATAGTCCATTAAATTGAATACGATAAATTATTTTTCGTATTCTTGGTATTACACTGGAACTAGCTTGCAACTGAGGCTAATGCAGGTAATCTTTTCAAAGCAAATGACATGACGCTCTTTTTAATGATATTCCCCTGCATTCGTGTCCATTGCAAGCTTTTTCCAGTACAATACCGAGAATACGAAAATGGTCTCTTGATAGATCACACCTCTCCAACTTGGAACCTAACCTTGAGTTATTTTTGTACTTTCTTAGTTCAAGCTTCCCTTTCTTCCAACACTTTTGCTGTGAATGGTCAGTCTGAAAATAAATGTAAGTACAGAGATCTGCTAACTGAATAGCTTTGGAGAAGAGCTCATCTTTTATCTTGTAAGCTTAAGTCTGTGTAGAACATAGATGTTGCTAAGAGCTGGCTGCTGGCTAGTTTTACCAGCAAAAAGAGATCTTAAACCTGGCTGAAATTTTACACGAAAATAAAGACTTGGGTAAACTTTTAGAGCTGCAATGGCCAGAAACTCCAGCTGGGCTTGTGGATAAGCCGGCTTAGTGTTTTCTTAGCTACATCCATGTTTGCATGTTGATCTGCAGTTCTTAGCTCATCCACTGCAAAGATAAAGCCACAATTTGTTATGCCTTGTTATCTAACTTTAATGTTTTGCTTTTCTTGTAGCAATCACTGAATTGCTTCCTGGAATTCTGAATCAGTTGGTAAGTAGCCTGTTCTTAATGATGTTTGGTTCCTGGTCTTAACGTTGGACGTTTCCATATAGCCTGATTTTCAATAACATGTTTAATACATACAAGGTAAAAATAGAAGATAATGTCAAACCACTGGTAGCCGCATTGTGAGTTGGATTTCCTCGTTAAAAAATTATTACTATAACAGAAAAGCAACGAGTATGGAGAAGATTGAGCCATCACAAACAATGGTCTGCAGAAATTCAGAATAAAATGTTCGATTTGCTCCATCCTTGGCAGATTTCCTTTCAGAAACTGTGATGCTGGCCAACAGTAAGCTGGAAATTTTTCAGTCCAAAACTTATTTGTGTACCATTACAGCAAGGCGCCCAAAAGTGTGACCACTTTTAATTTATTCACATTCTTTCGTGCAGATTTAATCCAATCAAAAGCTGTGGATAGCTTTCAGTTGACTTCTGATTGGATTAAATCTGCACGAAAAAATGTGAATAAAGTAAAAGTGGTCACACTTTTGGGCGCCTTGCTGTAAAACTCTAAGCCCCTTACAGTGAATTTTGTTTTAGATGTAAGATGGCAGGTTTATTGGAAATACTTAATTTTTTTAGTGCACCGTACATGATCCTTTGGGTACAGCAGGTACAAAACAATTTTTATTGCATGTCTTGATGACGCTAACAATTTATTGTTTTATGTTTTGTAACCAGGGTAATGATAGTCTGTCCAATTTAAAGAAGCTGGCTGAGAAATTCCCACCAGGTGAGACAAGACATAATGTACTTGATGCATAGTTTCTAAAGGGCCAGACAGATAACGAATAACCAATTTGTGTGCGTGTGTGTGTGTGTGTGTGTGTGGGGGGGGGGGGGGGTGCGCTCAGGGAAAAAACCTGACAAGGTCTGTTACCTGACCTGTTAAATTAACAGAAAAGTCCTAATAATTTAGTGAGGCCTGTAGCAGGCCAGATATGCAACATTTCACACAGAGACGCTACAACACAATGTTGCTGATGTGAAATCATAACCATAATAGTGACAGCAGCCCAATTAGAATAAACTGTAACCGTAAAGTACTTTGACAAAAGAAAAATGCGAAAGTACAATGAAATCCTTTTTTCTCAAACCCTTAAGTTGTCTAACGTCCTGACACATGAAGCTGGACCAAAAGTGGTTTGCCTTCCCTCAGAAAAACACTGCAATTTTACTGCTGATGTCACAAACCTATTTTTCACTTCCCTCCGAGGTTTAAGAAAATGTTAATATAGATTCCACTGTAGAAACAGAGCATGGTGTTTTGGACTAGAGATTTATTAACTTGAATGGCTGAGAAGTGTGACTCCATTGCACGCAGTAGACATATGTTTCAATCCAGACGTAATCATTTTGTCAAACTTGTCAGCAGTCCTAGCAATTTTATTGATGCATTGTTGTTCCGTTCACAGCTGATGTTGGCCATGTGCCCACTCTAACTGAAGATGTTGATGATGATGACGTCCCAGGTAACATGTCAACATTGTATAGTAATGTTTTTTTTATTTGATTTAACAGCCAACCTTGAATTAGCACCCACCTAGAATAAGCAACCCTCCAAATTAAGACCATTTTAGTGGCCATGGCGATTAAATTGGAACCGAAGTCGCCAGACTGCTGACCAAAATTGAGAAGAAGGATTGAAAGTGTGAGCTTAATCTAAAGACTAAAACTTTTCACTGGCAACCAAACTTGAGCTGTCAGACTAACAAAAAAATTAAACTTGGAGAGTTGATAAGTGCCTACTCCGAAGATAGAAATGTTTAATAAGCGACATCTTACTTGGAGGAAGAAATTAAATGAGCTGCCTGTGCTGTAAGCGCTGTAATAGTCGGAGAACATTGGAAAGACATGGCATAAGGCTAAACAAGTTGCAGACAAACCACTTAGCTGGAGAGCTACATTATTCTGCAACAGTAGTTTATACGAACAAAAATTTGCCAAGTTTATTCTTTGTTCTCACAAACTTTTGCAAAAAATATCGACTGGCATTTTGAGGCTTTTCGAGCAATTTTCTCACAAGTGGCAACGAGGATTAAATAGCTGCTGTAATTAAACTGGTTTGTGCAGTGTATACTAAAGTTCAATTCTATTTCTCTTCTATAGAATTAGTTGAGAATTTTGATGAGCCCTCAAAAGCAGAAGGAGTGTAAAGAGATGTCAAATGTGGCACAGATAAACCAACACTCTGCTGCCACACTAGTGCTGACTACAAACTAAACACAACAGTTGTAGCCTTTTTCATTGTACATGTAATAGTTAACGAGACAAATTTTGTAAGTGTCCTGTACAATCTTGGTGTTGTATTCTTAATACACAGCAATTTATTGGGCTGTCAATAAAATAAATGGGAAACTTGCTTCAGTTGGAATGGTGGTTTGTGTAAATAAGCTGGGCATACCTTGATGGGAAGGCTGGTTGGTAGGTAGATGGGTAGGTCAATAGGAAGGTTGGTTAGTCAGTAGGTAGGTACATGTACATGTGGGTAGGTAGGTAGGTAGGTAGATGGGTACGTACGTACGTAGCTGGTAGGTAGGTCACTCAGTTGGTATGTCGATCAGTAGGTAGGTCAGTCAAATGTTTACTGGTTTTAATCACGGTGAAGTTAGGGGCAGTAGGGATGCACCTAACTTCAATGTGGCATACTGGGGAATGAGCTAAAAGTTGCTTTGACCTTAAAATTCGTTGTCATGGCAATGTGAAAGGAGGTCGAAGGTGAGGCAGGAGCCTGAAAACCTGTTTAAGGATAATAACCAGTTAAAACTACTTGGTGAAAGTTTTTTTAAAAAATACGTTTTTGTCTTATCAGCAAAAGAAACACTTTTGTGAGCTATGTTAATTTCGCACAAAGGTAAAGTGGCTCTGAACTCTACCGACAGATACTTTTTACACACGTATATAGGGGAGGGATCTCTTGAGCGCAATGATGACGAATTAAATCCTAATTTTATTAATAAACGAAGAAATTAACATTTAACAAAATATGGAATTTACCACGGTTTGAAGGAAACTCCCTGATTTAGGGAAAGTCCCGGTTTTAGGGAAATCAGCGTTCTAAGCCTTATTTCGGCTCAACCTATTCCTCTGGCTTCCCTCACCCCGTTACTGGCTTGTTAAAGGGGCTATGTCACGGTTTTAACAGATTTAACAGCACAAATTTATATTTGTGTCGTAGGCAACCTACGACACAAACGTCATTATTAGCAATTGCTATTTCAGAGCACAAAAAATGTTCCAAAGCGCGTTTGGCTGCGGATGGCTCGGATGGAAATGGATTGCAATTTGAAAACGTTAGCCAACGTTTTCAAGTTGTTTCCGCGCGCCTTAAAAAAAAAATCGATATTTATAGCCGTAGTTTAATTTCTATCCCCAAATAAAGGTTATGTCTTGAGTTCCGTTAAATGTTTTTTGTTTTTTTCAGAACAGTTTAGACCAAAAACCGCGAAATCCTCGTGACATACTCCCTTTAAGGCGTAATGCACTTCGTATTTCGCTTGCCCGTGCATTCCCATTTCCTTGCATTCCAAGTCTGTTCACTTCTGTATTTCCTTTCGTTCTTTACGAACGGGGTACTCCCACATGAAACGGACGGTGATGCTCGTCGGAAAATTTTGAAAAGAACCCCTAAAAGAGACCAATTTGGGTGTGGCTCAAGCTTTTCTTGACCCCTAAAAGATACCAAAAAACTAAGAATGGAGTTTATATTTGTATATTTCTTCGTGTGTAACCCTAAACAAGACCATTATGGCTAAAAATATTGACGTTTTGGGCGTTTTGCCCGGAACACTCTAAGCGAGACCAAAAATCCGAAATTAACGCGAGACGACGAGCATTCCCGTCACTTTCATATGCGAGTCCCCCTCCCCCCCCCCTCCTGGGGTTTTGGGATTGGTGAAACGCGAACATGATATTTCCGTTAAACCCATGATTTGAAATGATACACCCTATCCAGCGGCACCTTCCCGTAGAGGCCCCGGGACAGTTGATTTGATTGTCTACGGGTTTTAGGGACGGCTACGGCATAGGTTACAGGCGGTTACAGGTTGGTTGAATGGTTGAAACACAGCTACACCAATTACGAGTCGATTAACATTTAATTCACCTTTGTTGAAATACTTAGAACGAGATTCATTTAGAAATGTAATTTGGAGAGCTTTATTCATAACTCTCTTAGATTTAAACATATCATCTTTTGTTCGTCTTATGTGAACAAATTATTAACCACGAACACATAGGGTGGTCTGTCTGTGACTGGGAGCTTACCCCAATTTCTGTGGAATCATTCCACAGAAAATGGGGAAAGTTCCCGGCCACAGCAGTGCTAGTCCATCGCAGCTGGGTGTCCCACAGCATTATTTCGGAGTGAAGTGTCTAGGGCTTGAACCCGGACCGTTCGATCCGGAGTCCGGAGCACTAACCATCAGGCTACTGCGCCTTCCTGTGGCATTCTTACTGTGGTAAAATTATCGAGGATTGTTTAGTAAATTTGAAGTCTCCAGCGTTTTTTCCATTAACGATTTCTGTTCAATTTCAAACACTGGGACCTCGTTTTGAAAATTTCAAATGGTCCTTATTTGATTATGCGAAGAGAACCAATAAAATGGTCGCATTAAAACGGCACTCTAAAATTTAAATTGTAAATTATACATGTGATAAACTATTTGTCATGTGGCGTTCTTGATGTCGGACGTTTGCCATCTATGTTAAAAATTACAAGCAGAAACCTATCTTTTTCCCAGGCTTATTGCTATGGAAAACCATCATGCGGGCTTTAATTTGAGAGTGCCATCGCTTGGAGCTGTAGCTAAACACAAATACCTGGACAAGTACTTCATTTCAACCAAGTCTTGCGAGCACTGCACGTGGTTCGTTTGGACAGAGACGCCGCAATGTGCTCATAGTAAATGGTTCTTGAGTCCTCTTCAAGGTACGAAATTTTGAACCGCTATTTTGTTGAGGTATCTTAGTTGGTAAACTCAGAATTTCTCTTGAAAAGCGTGTAAAATAAAACTAGGCACAAATATAGCATGTTAGAATACGTATGTGCTGCTTATAACTTGTTTACTGAATAATTTATGCAGTATGTTAGTCATAAAAACAAAATATTACTATCAATCTAGCATTTGTGCGAAAAAAATTGCGCGATAAAGTTTGTGAAAAGATTAACTTCAAGTTTGGTAAGAAATTAATAGACTTTTTTAATTAATGTCGCACCGCCGTCAACATTATTGAGAGTTCGCTCCCAATTTGAATTTATAAACGCCTTCATTTGCGCATTTGACATCGAGTAAAATTCTGATTTATCGAACCTCCAGGGGAAACGGGGGGGGGGGGTGGGGGGGTTAAATTACAGTTAAGTACTATTTAAGAAAACGAAAAATTGGGTCAAAAATCGGGAGTTTCGAGAAACCCTAGGTTTGAGAAATCGGGATTATACTGTATGCCAGCCAAAAATCACCCAATTATGTACTAACTACAAGGGATACGTGAGATGTAAACAATGAAGTGCCAAAGACCACATTTGTATCAAAATAAGTTTGATTGGTCTTTATCCAAAAGGGGCTTATGAAAGAGCTGGGGTTTCTTTTTAAAATAGGAGCTTCTTTTGGGTAAGGGGCTTTTTTTAAAGTCATTAATGGTATCCTTAGATATGAGATGGTAGATAGCGAACGAGGCTAACTATTTGAGCTCCCCAGCTGTTTTCGTTGACGCGTATCAGCTACCATATTTGTGGTCAATGATATATATGAGCTCATATACTATTGTCTGTTAACCAATCGAAACTCAGGAATTGCAATATACCATTGTTAGTTTTTAATGACGTCGAATATACAATGGCTTTCCTGAAAAATTATTCTGATTGGCTGTATTTTCCATGGCATGGTATAAAACAATATATCAAACAGGTTCTGTGAACCTTGCAAATAAACTGGGCCGTTTATAATCTCACACGTTTTTCTGATCCTTTTCTATAACAGGGTAGAAACCAGTCTTTTGAGGTTCATACAGGGTAGTCATCATATTCAGGACACGACTTGGACGATTTCTTCAGGTAACAGCTTTTCTTAGTGTTCTTATCTTGTATATCTATTTTTTAATAAAATATTCCATTAGTAAAAATTTGGGGCAAGTTGCAAGATGGGAGGAGGGGGATATCTTGTTTCTTTTCGGGCTAAATATTGCATGGTCAGATATGTCCAGGTTGCGTTTTTTTTTTTTTTTGTTTTTTTTTTTTCCCTTTTTTTTTTTTTTTTTGATTTTTTTTTTTTTTAGGCTAACTTGATTTGATTCTTTGTTCGATTCCCGGACGAAGAGTCGAGCCTCGGGCCAAGGTGTTGTGCATTAACGTAAGCTAGGACAGTTACGCCTAAAATAGTTTAGTACCCAGGGGTATACTTTTAACCAAAACGCCGTTCTCAGGGCCTGTTTATGTGGAGGAGAGTTGATTCTTTTAGAAGGGTTACCCTCCCTCAGAGCCACCTTTTGCCAAGCCGTTCGTATGAGAAAAAATGTCGCTGTTTACCGCGCCAAAACTTGGCCGTCTCGGTTTAAAAGAATGGCGAAAGTTGTTTTAAAACAACTAATATGGCGGCCTTTTCCAAAAAGCGGAACGATTTTGCGCCGACTTCAATTTCAAATTATCCCCCATTTTGTTTAACCAATATTAACGTTTGCGCATGCTCCGATCCGTATTTGTTCCCAGAGCCCGCTGGTCTAGGGGGACGGGGGCTTGGGGAAAGAGAAGAGTTCCCTGGAAGGGAGGCAAAAAAAATCAATCTGTTTATATGAAAAAATTTGCTCGCTCCCCTGGGTCACCCTACCTTGAAGGAAATGATTCAAATTGATTCGCGAAAGCGTGCGTTAAATTGAAGTGTTAAAATACGTAACGTAGATCCAAGGAAAACCACTGGTTTGAGTTATATGGAGGTTCAATGCAACGTGGGTTAAATCGGGATTCCGTTGCTCTATTCGAGCTTGTTATATTCTTTCATGGGAGACTCGAGAGCCGAAACCATATTTGCTTACCGACGCACTAGAGCTTAGTCTTTTCGCGGTCAGAACAATGTTTTGGTCAGTGAGTGAGCCAATCAGATTACAGGAAATCATATATCCAGTTCTGGTTACGAGCTGGACTGCTGTTGTATCGGTTCTAGTCGTGGTGGTGTCTCGCAAAGTCTACTTTTCACGAGTATGGTCTACCTTGCAGTCTTGTTTGTTTAAAAGAAACGCATGAAAAGATCTCACGCCCAGGGTGGCTTGGTAATGAGGTTGACCCTCCCATCAGGGACAACATTTCTCCATATAAACAGAGCCTCAGAGATCACAATGGGGTGCTAAAGCCTTTTTTAAAAACATAATCACTTATGTTGTTCTCTTGATTATTTTACAGACTAAAAAATGCCGTTTACGAGCTGGAGACTAAAGTCTACTGGAGACGGAAAATCTTGATGTTAAGACGATGGTGAGTTGATTATCTCTCTCAGAGCTGTGTTGTATTCAGTTAAATCAATCAGTGCTATTCGTTTAGTTTAAATCTTGTTCACACTCAAAATGGCCGGGCCTATGATGTGGTCTGTTCACACCGATTTTTAAACATGTACTGACGCTGTTCAGATAAAAAAATTCTTTTGTGTACAAACATTGTTCACCGAGCTCGAGGTCACTGTAATTGACTTAACGTAATGAAAACATAATGAAAACAAGAGGGAGGCTTATATAACTTTGTGCAAATAACGACTTTCAGAATATAATCCTGGCACAGATTTTCTATCTTTTAAAATTGAATGAGTTTAATATGTTTAATTGGTGTGAATGGAACTCAAGGTACCAAGATTTACTCGCAAAAGGAATATTGTTGGAATCGCCCTGGCATTTTTTAGACTAGAAGCCTCATTTCTGCGATTTTATCCAAAAGAAATATTTTATCGCAGAGAAACACATCACAAACACATCAAATTATTTTCATGAAATCTTTTATTGATGCTAAAAAATAACCTTGCGCTTAAACACATCTTCAAGTATTGGCACTTTCTTAGTTGTTTTCTCCTTATCGCTTACAATTAGGGAGTTATTTCACTAAATTTGACAATATTTGAAAGCTAAACTTTTTTTGCCTATTTGGATGACGTATACCTCCTCCCCTTTCATTTTGGTTGACCTTGAATGACCTTCAGTGGACCGCGGTCACGATCGCCGCCATGATGGCTTTTATATTATTATGCAAATTACTTGTCTAGTTTGTAAACAACGTCGTATTAAAAAACTCTTATTTGCGGCAAAAGCATAAATGAGAACAAAAATATCTGAAATTTACCAACAAACAAAAAAATAGCTGGAAAAAAGTAGCTCGGCGTACTAAGAATTTTTGGTTAAAATCGTGAAAGGATTTGTAAAGTTTGTTTGCGTCCTCAAAAATCAGGAGATTAATTTGCATTATATTATAAGACCAAAATACCGGTGATCGTGATTAAAAAAAAATGTAAATTATTTTGTCACACGAACCATGCTATAAAATAATTTGGCTATAAAGTCGAATGATTTGTACAGATGTTCAAATATATTTCACGTTCGGACTTCCAATGCGAAAATCTCGCAAAATTTAATATCCTTCTGCCTGTAACCCACAACAACGTTAGAATTCTTGTTTGCTGTAAAACGATGAAATTTTATAACAAATTGTTAACATGGAATTCTGTTTATTTTTTCCGCAGATTTTTGCCAGCTCTGGATTTCAATGGATTACAGAAGCAAGCTGACGAGATGAAAGCTCAAGGACTCCTGTACAAGTTTTGTTCTGTGCTTTGTTAGGTAAATAACATTAGTTTCACTAAGCGATCGAAATCGGTTTTCTCAAAATACTTCTGGGTATGATCATGCGTCAAGGTCAGGAGAAAAACTGAACTGATCAGCAGACAAATTGTCTCGATTAACAACCAAATTCTCCTCTCCTGATATAAGGATATTTGAAAAGACAACTAAAGAGAATTTATTTCACGATAAGGGCTTAGATGTATTTCGACGACCCGTGCAATATTGAAGGAGAACTTTTTTTTCATTTTCGGACAACTTCAATTTTGAAAAAAAAAATCCCTCACAATTTTATACCAAGAATTTTACAAATTTAAATTTTTTACACATGTGCACCAAACAAATCTTAATCGTAAACACGCAAAAAATTTTGATACTGAAACAAAGTTTTGATAATAATTTCATTTCGTAATTTTCCAAGACCGTTTGCAATGTTACATTTGATTTTGGTTAAATTCGTCAATCTTTGCACCAAAATCTACAAAACTGTTAACGTCTAATCAATCTGTGAACAAAATTCTATAGAGAAATAAAATCAAAACAAGTAGCCACTGAATTATCTTTTAAAACAGAAGTAAACACACGCAATCAGTTTATAAGCGTGATTTTGATATTGAAAATTAGATTATAATTTGGCCTCGTTGTTTACCAAACGTACATCGGTCAAATGCTACACAACGTGTATCAAAACTCTGAAAATAGTTACTGATATAGATTTAACAAAACTCGTGAAATAAAGAAGAAATCAGTATTTTGCTAATAATTAAGCAAGTATCAGAACAAATTTAAATCAATTTTGACTTGTTGAATGTATACCAAAATTAACTGGTGCACAATTTTTTTCTCATTTTTGAAGAACTTTTTTGCATGGTTTTCTAATGTATTGCATGGGTCCACGTCTAAATTAGTGCGTTCCCTTTTCTTTCATTGAAACTTCTTCGTAATCTGAAATTTGATTATTTGTTTGCCAAAAAAACTTGACAAATCATCAGAAATTTTTGCTTTACCCGACTAGAGTGATTTCACTAAACCCGTGAAATATTTATTACATTTTTTTACCATTATAATTTTTTCTTTTTTTTTTTTTTTTTTTTTTTTATTTTTTTATTTTCCCCTACGTATGTTTTTCCGGGTAAAAAACCTATTTTGCCAAAGATTTATTGCAAAAGCCAAACAACCAAAACACTTAGTTTATATTTTAAACATTTTTGTCCAGTAGTCGCATAAAACTTAACAAATCTAGCAGAACTTATTTAATTTAACCTGATTTGCTTTTACTTGATTATTTTGCCTGTGATTTTTTGCAAAAATCAAACAGCCAAGGGACTTAGTATTAATTTCTGAGAGTTTTCCAGTAGTTGCTTATCGCATAATTATAAGCAAACTAGCAGAATATTGTTAAGTTTAATCTAATTTGCTTTCGCCAACAATTTACACTTAGAAAAAACCCAAAATACTTAAGACATCTTTTTGGCGAGTTTGTTAGTAGTTACTTGTTTGAAAAATCTACTTCAGTTTTTTGTACTTGTTTATTTTCATCTTTGAAATATAGTTAGTTAACGGTTACTACTTTGTATAATAAAGGTTCTTCTGATTAAAAAGTTGAAATAAAGAGACACTTGTAATCAATAAATGAGTCTTGGTTTATTTACAAGAAAAAAAATTAAAAAAAATCTGCGCTTTTGAAAGGGGCCTGGAAACTAGTCAGAATATAGGCTATCTCTTTTTATATATTTTGCCTATGGAGGGTTGCCGACGCGGGAAAAATTTCTGCACTTTTAAACGGGGTCTAGTATCAAATCAGAATAAACTCCTGCCCTTTTGATGGGTGAAATCTGCTGTAAATGCACAGATTTTTCCCGCCAAAAGACTTAGTTTATTTTTGACTCAATACTAGACTCCATTCAAAAGCGCAGCCTTTTTTCCAAAAAATTTTTTTTTTTTTTTTCCCTTTTTCCCGCCAAAAGACTTAGTTTTTTTCGTTCAAAAGGCCCCTTTCAAAAGCGCAGAAATTTTTCCCGCCAAAAGACTTAGTTTTTTTTTTCGCTCATAAAGCTCCTTTCAAAAGCGCAGAAATTTTTGCTGTGCATTCCCCGCGAAATGAACCACGCAAACTTTCACTTTATTTATTCAATGTCTTTCGCCGATGAATCCTTTTCACCGAAGGCTGTTTGCTTGACTGTATAGCTTCTTTGTCCTTTCACAGCACGGTCGACTTGTTTTGCCCTGTAATATAAACGAAAAGAACAACATTAAAATCATGATTGAAAATAAAACTGTAGAAAGCAGAGCTTTATATAAATTAAAACACTTACGGTGAAACCCAAATAGTACAACCATCAGCTTTTACCTGACTATAAAAGATTACGATATCTTAGGTTTGAACTCGTTGTTTTGGAAGCGAGCGCAAATTTGTGTGTGCTGTAAAATTCAAATTTGTTATTTTCCAGGAAAAACACAATGGTTATTATAACGTGGTATTGTGATCTTGGTTTAGTTGGCTGACTGGAATGCCTTGGATGAAAAAAATTAACATAGATTCGACCTCAAACATCTTTCTTAAGCCTGGTTTGCACTGCGCGGGCGGGTACCTCTACACGTGAAAAAACGCAAGCGCACAGGTGTGTGTGTTGGGAAGGGTCGCGTGGGTTGTGTTGCGTCACGTGAAACCAGGCTTTACAAGCAATCCCTTAAATGAATAATAAAGTTTGTGCGTAAGTTGCGAGGGTTAAACTACAAATTACAAATGGGATTAAAACATCAACTCGCAGACCGGCGAAACAAATAACGACAGAACTGGCAGCAATTAATCATATGAAAACCAAACTGAACGTATACAGAGCAAATTTGATTTGAGTCAGGTAAAAAGCCGAACAGCCTATATTGCATAAAGAATTGACTTTTCTCGACTAATAATATATCAAACCAGATGTATGGTAACTTGGCCAAACGTATTTTAACATTCACTGCAAAACTTTAGATGGTATTCGATCAAATGATTTTGGCTGCAAAGTTAGGTTCAATGTTGGAATTCTTCAAACATTTCTTTCTACAAGCTGCACAGATGATTTCGTTAATGTTTGCAAGCGTTTTAATTCTGTATTTTAGAAAATTTTAAGTCATCAAAATAAAATAAGATTACCAAGATGGGCCGGGTTATTCAAAGCACGATTAAGCTAATCATAGATATGCGTAAAGTTTGCTTTTAATTTTTTAACTTTTCTCAAAGTTTTTCTGTTTATATTTTTTATCCTCCAGTTTTGACGTCAACTCATCTCAAACTCGGCAAAACATTAGCAATAAAAACACTTTTATACAAGAGAAATTGAACTCTAGATCCACTTTTAATCCTGGGTTAGTGTTAATCGGTTTTGGAACAACCTGGCCTTGAACTATAAATTTTGAAGTTGTCCGATCAATCAGAAAGTAATAGAGCAGTTTTCAATTGAGTGTCGTAAAACCAAAACCAAAGTAATTACCTGTTATTACTCTAGCCAATCACAAAGGACAGAGGCAATCCCGGCAGTGAACCAATCAAAACTCGAAGCAAATACATGAAGCCGGCACGAAGCGCGGGAAAATGTGCGCGAGGGAGACGCGATTGGTTTTGGTTTTAGTTCTGATTGGCTGAGAAAGTGGCGCGAGATTTTTAAGCAAATCACTATGCGAAGTACTGCAAAACCAAAGCAAACGCAAGTTACTTTCGACACTCAAGTGAAAACCGCTCAAAATCAACTAGCAATCTGAACTAATTAATTCTCCAACTAAAAGGATAAAATTGCAACACAAACCTTGGACAGAAGAGTTGCTCAATGATCCGTAAATCCCTGGCTTCTTGTTAGCTTGAACCACACAGGGATATTGCCACAGCCAATGACGCTCAATTATTTGCCTGTTGGAAATGTAAAATGGAAATAATGGATGTTAAACAAATAACCTTCATACAACAATAATTAGCCATGTAGTTTCAGATTGTGAAGCTAGCCGCCTGTTGTTGAGGCTCTCCCAGGGGTTTCAGGGAACAAGGCAACATGGCCATTAACTCTGGCCATTGTGGGGACTATGTCACGGGGATTTTGCAGATTTGTGCTTGCAGCTGTTCTGAAATTAGTGGTGGACAACTTAACCTTAAAGAAACATTATCTTTGAACATCTAAAGGAATATATAACCTTAATTTGCGGATAGAAAACACTACGTTTATAAATATCAATATTTCGAAGACGCGCGGAAACAACTTGAAAACGTTTGCCTAACTTTTTCAAATAGCAATCCGTTTGCATCCGAGCCATCTGCAGCCAAAGATGCTCGTTAACAGTTTCAGTGCTCTAATATAGTAATTTTTAATAAAAATGGACTACTATTTTTAGGTTTCTTGCGACACAAATGTAAATTTTGGCCGTTCAAAAATCAGTTAAAATCCGTGACATAGTCCCTTTAACCTAAGACATCTAAAACTGGGAACACAGGAACAGGATAAAAATAATAAGTTGCTGTGTAGCTTTTTGTTCATGTACTATGAAATGTTTTTCTCAAAAAGTGCTAAAATGTTCTTGTTTTGCGAAACGTTTCGGGAATAATCCCCATCAGTCGCAAAGTAAAAACCGTTGAGCTTGAACAGGAGCATATTTTGGGAACAGGGAACACAATAATTTGAAGAAATACTTTTAGGGACCCCCTAACACCCCCTCGGAGGCCATCGTCGTTATGGGATTTGTATCCTCATTTGGACCATCAATTTCATGTTGATTTATGATTATTCGTTGCCTTAATTTCAACTATTTTTTTGTATTTTGCAGTCATCGTTGGTAGGGCTAAAGATGATCGTTAACTTTTGGACAACTTTTCACATTTCAAGCAACTTTTTTCAATTTCAGGCATTTCTTCGCAATTTCTAGACCAAGACTTTCGAAGATTGTCCGAGTGTTGGGCTGTGTTGTTCGAAGGCCATACAAACGTTTCCGAGCATTTTTTGAACTTGTCCGAAGATAAACGAAATTTGCCGAAGATTTCCGAGGAAGTTCAGAAGATGTTCAACTTTCGGATCATTCTACATTAGAAACTCGTCAGCAAACATGACGTCATCGGTTTCTTCACAATTGTTCGTCGCGAACGAAATCCTTGTAATTTAATTATAAATTAATAATATAATAATAAATATTATTTGGATATTTCTGTTCCGGTTTTGTTAGGAAAAGGAAAATTAGCATGCATTTGCGGAATTTTCCTATTTTAAAATAACGTTTTGTTTTTTTTGGAGCAACTTTTGAGCAACGTTTTGGATTTTGCAGGACCTTTGAGCAACGTTTTGGATTTTGCAGGAACTTTTGAGCAACTCTTTAAGGAAATTTTGAGCATTTTTGGGACAGCTCTAATTGTTGGCTTTCTCTAGACAAGTGCATTCTTTGTGATAAATAAACCAAAAAGATTATCTCTTTCAAATTTCCCGCAAGCCACCATTTTGGAGAAAGCAGAGGTTCTTTTGTGTGAAACAATTGGGCAACGCGCTGACGTCTTATATTCCAAAATAGCGCCGCAAAAAATTTAAAAGCAATAATCTTTTTTTCCGTTTATTGTTATAATTATTTGCTATTTCTTCCTTGTCTGGTAAAATTCGTAATTGAGACATTTTTTCAAACAACTCAACGTCAATTGCCTTAAGAGCGGAGGTTCCCTTTAAGAGTTATGAAAACTACTTTGTGTAATATGCCAACCCTCTCCCCTACCCCCAACCCCCCAGAAATTAAATAGCCCCCAAAACCTCATTCGCAAAAATAAGTCTAGGGCTTCTTTTGCGGCATATATTTTACTATGGCTTGTTTCAATGATCAACTGTTCTGTAAACGTGCAATGCCCCCCCATACATTTCTTACAGTGCACGTAGGGAGAATTCAGCTGTATGCGCTTCTGCATTGAATCTTGAGGAAATATAAATATGCTCCAGTAAATCACTATGAAAACAGCAAATTCCTAGTATTTGATTTGTCTATGAAGTGAACAAGAAAACGTCAATCAGAGGCGGCGGAGCGGGGGCGAGAGGGGGGCTAAGACTGTCCCAAAAATACTCGGCAGGTTTTCATATTTGGAGCAACGTTTTCCGTTCTGGCAACTTTTTGTTTTCTTAGCAGTTTCTAGACCGAAGATTTCCGAAGATTCTCCGATTGTTGTTCGAAGGCCATACAAACGTTTCCGATCATTTTTCAAACTTTTCCGAAGATAAACGAAGTTTCCCGAAGACTTCCAATGAAGTTTCTAAGATATTTGAACTCACTCACAAGACGGAATATCTTGACAAACCAATTTAACGTTGCGCTCACGACATTTTCGGCACCAAAACGTGAGAGGGAGCCCCCCTGACCCCCCTGCTCCGCCGCCTATGTCAATGTATTATTTCTCGTATTCAGAGACTTACCTATGGTCAGACGGCCAAGATTGACGTCACAGAGAAGTGTTTAGACCAGTCCATTTCAATTTCCTCCGTTGAACAAGCCTAGAATGTTACAAAATAATAAAAAACAATTGGAAAGATTTCTGTTGAGCACCATACATAATTATGCGTACAATTTTGTAACTCTCGTTGTCATGACTGCCGTTCGTGTGTGAACGATTATATGGAAGAATTTGTACGCATAATTAATGTATGGTGCTGTGCGGAAATACTTCCACTTCAATTCAACACTCGGAAAGCTAAACATAAAGATAAATGATCTTAAAGCGAACTGAAAGAATTCCATAACAGCACTAAAATGGATACAGAATCATCTAAAACATGTATTTTTAACCTAAAAGTTCGCGTCTCTTTCTATTAAAAGATTATGCCCTGTCCTTTGTTGCTCCAAAAAAATACAAATTTCAATTAATGTACTTCAAGAGAAAAGCCCATCTGTTTCATGTTTTTGGAAGAATGAAACAGACGAAGTAGTCTTTAAGCTTTCATAAAACTCTCAAGAATACGTAACAACTCGATAAATGGCCAGACAGCGCGAATCGAGCAAAGATCAAACACGTGTACCTTGGGTTTGTCCAAATCTTGTCCTGTAACAATGAACATATCCTTATTTCGGTCCACATAGCGCCCGGCTGTTGCAGGAAATCCTTCGTCTTGTAACTAAAGTCTTCTGCCTTAACAAAACAAATCTTTTTCCCATTTCTTTGCAGACATAGACGGAATGCCACCATCGAAAACCAACAAACATGGATGGTGGCAAACTTGACCCGTGATGAATAATTAGCAGATTCAGAAAGCCCGTATGGTGGAAGATATTTGCAATGTAAATTTTCTTCGATTTTCTCGCCAGAAACGTTCGGTATTCAAGACGCAAAGGGCATTGGAGGGTAGGGCTTTCCACAAGTTGCTCGAGATTTCCCAAAAAGTTGCTCGAAATTTCTCAAAAAGTTGCTCAAAAGTTGCTCTAAAATTCCAAAAAAGTTGCTTCTGCTTATAAAAGTTGTTCGAAGTTGCTCCAAAAAGTCCAAAACGCTGCTTCTAATCAAGAGAATTTCTCTAAATATATTCTAATTTCCATTTGAGAGTAAGATTTCTAAGCAGTTTTATGCAATTTTACTGCAAAAGAAGTATCTAAATAACATATTAAGGGGAAAATTGGTTAAGTAATAAGGATTTCTTTAACTGAGAAAAATCGTGAAGATATTGATGACGTCATGTTTGCTGACGAGATTTGTAATGTTTTGATACAAATCTTCGGCCTTCGGTCTGGAAATTGCTCAAAATGCAACAACTTGCTCGAGAGGAAAAAAGTTGCTCGAAGGGGGAAAAGTTGTCCAAAAGTTCCCGAGCAACTTGTGGAAAGCCCTAGACTGGAGAATCTAGGGGTGGGGCCCGGCCCCCACCTTATTTTTAGAGGAAACCAAGGCCCACAGTGCAAAGAAAAAAATATTTTCTAGAGTGCCCTTCCCCCCTTTTATCCCATGGTGTGGATAAACAGGCCCCCACTTACCTGAAGGTCTGGATCCCTTGATGGGATATGTTTTAAACAAGAAAAAATAAGTTTTAAATTAATGTTTTGCACTAACACTAGTCAATTTCCGGCAAAAATGCAGAAACTTTCCTATTTCATACCGCAAATAACATAATCGAAGTTCTTTGCGCAAATTTCCAAAATTTGCTTTCCAACTTTGTCTCGCTTTTAGTGTGTGATAGACATTTGAAACGGAAATCGCACATATGGCTTCCGAAGCACTAAAAAAATAAGGACACCAGGTAAGCTTGTTTGTTTTCATGTTTTGTTTTTCGTTTAAATGATTTAAGTGGCTAATAAATGATGATGAAACGTTACACTTCAGCAACAGCGTACACGAAGTTTTTTAGTCCGCCATTATGATTCGTTTCGTTCAAGAATTCTCGATGAGCTGAAACGTCGGTTTGAAATAGTGTCGAGTTTCTCCTACTAATTATTATTGTTCTGCAAGGATATAATATGGTCTGGTAGAGGGTAAGGATTTCAAAATCCCAGCGGCATACCCCCACCCAAAAATATAAAGAGTACTCCCCTGCCTAGGCCTGCGTTGCAGGTCGAATTAATTAACGCAGGCCATCCCCTGCCCCGCTCGGGGGTACGTTGCAACGTATCAGGGAATTCAAACGCAACGATGGAACTCACAGGTAGCGAGTGGTGTAATCAACAGGAAATGTCTCGGGGAACGTGGAAGGGAAGCACGGGGGGGGGGGGGGGGGGGGGCAGGGTCAGCTGTCGGTGAAGGTTGTCTCAAAGACTAAACAGATTATCACGGCATTGTGAACAAAATAAAATTTAATAAATACCCGGTGTGAATAAAAGCATACTATATACAGAGTTCTTTTTATACGTACAATAATTACACACTTCACGAATTAATGTGTAATTCGTCTTTAAGAAAATTTTGACCGCGAGCAGGTCGCGACAAAGATGCCTCTCTTACCTCTTGAGAGGTCAAGTACGTCTCTCTGAAACTTTTGGTTTTTTCAAGCACTCACGCACACTCACTCTATATTATAAACGTTACGTTCAGTTGAAAACTGAAATTTTTCAAAAACTTCACACATCATAAACAATCGGCAATCAAGTTCCAAAGATCAAGACCAAACGAGAATTCACAAGAAGCTTCCACAAAACGTGGCCGTATGACCGTCCAGTGTTTGTTAATTTCCCTTTCACGTTGTTATATCTTGCAGCCGATCTACCTCGCGTTGTCCCGACATTCCACGACCATTTTCCGAAACCTTGCCGCCGATGTCGGCCTTCCGGTTTTCGCAGAGCTGGGTGGAGAAGGTGTCAATCTGCTTTGATTGGCAGATGAGGGCGGTGACGGGGAGAACTGCCCCCGAGGAAGACCGGTGGCCTCAGTGCTTTTACTTGTGACTGTTCTGTTGGGTACCATGCCGTGATGGTGACGGTTATGTGAAGTCGAGGGAGGCCTGGGTACAGGATGAGCCTCTAATCCAGTGGATACTCGTCTGTTAGGGAGTGAAGGTTTTTCTTCCAAAGAAACTTGCTTTTTTGACTCGGAAAGTCTTCGTTTTGGCTGCCTGTGATAGAGCACGAGAAAAAAAAATATTAGGGGGACTGATTACAAAAGTTTATGCAATGAAAAAATACTGATTGTAGTGCCATTGAAAGAAGGAAAGATAGAAACAGAGTTCTGCCGTGTGGTATTCCTAAATGCATCTAAAAAATTGCAGAATATAAGCCCACCTCAAGGGACGTTGACCAGATAAAAGCCCTGGGCTTATTTTCGGAGTTTAACGGTTATCTCCGTTACCAGCCCTACAGACCTTGGTTTGGCCTAAAAATAAGGTGGGCGAGCCCCAGGGGGGTACTCCGACTTGTAAATGACGGGGATGATAGAATGAAGGCAAAACTCAGGACCCTAATTACCCCTAAATTGCCAGGAGGGGCAATAATGCTCGAGTTTGATTATTCATCATACCATAAATACGCCAAGGCCGCGCCAAGGCACTTAATTTTGTTTTTAATACCCAACAAAATCCCCTATTTGAATCAAGTCACCCAAAAAAATACTTGCCAAATCTTCCAACCCAAAAAAATCCCGGAATCGAAAATTTCAAACCCAAAAAAAATCCTTCGATCATCCCCGTCATTTACAAGCCGGAGTACCCCCCTGGGGGGCGGGCCCCTCCAATAGGTCCGCCACTGGCAATATTATTTACTGGAAGCTACATATAAATGTTGACAACCACTTGTTCTTTGGTCTTTTCGGTGTCTGTGTTATTCTCCTTACTGACGCCCATACATTTTTTACAATGTTAGTTTTGAGAATTTGATGACACATCAGGATATTACTCCCTAGTTGACGATTGTTTTTACAGTCAACTCCCGATAACTCGAACCCTCGCTAACTCGAACCACGCGCTAACTCGAACCAAAATCCGTTTCCCCTGGATTTCCGTTATACATTTACTGTAATTTTACCCTCGGTAAAAAATTTGCTTTGTTTTACGATACGTTTTGATGTATACCTGACAGTGATTAAAAAATAAGTTGTTCCTTTCTCTTTCGGCTTATTTATACTCTAATTAAATTTGTTTATTTAAAATGTACGCTGGTCTACACTGTTCTATGAATAGAAAATCAGTAAATACCCGTTTTCCTTATTTCCGGTAATTTGTTTTCAACTTCCGATAACTCGAACCATTTTCAATTTCCCTTGAAGGTTCGAGTTATCGGGAGTCAACTGTATTCTCATTACCGGTCTGGTTGACAATGTATCGATATTGTAAGGAGAAATTTAACGTTAATCAACTTACTTTGCTACCGGTGTAACATTGTGGAGAAGTTCTTTTTCAAGTTTCGTCCCCAAATCACGCAAGTCTATACATGGAAATAACAAACAAATAATAAAAAACTAAAAAGGTTCCAGTAGCTACGTGCACTCCAAAGGAGGAATGCTTTTCACAGAAAAGTTCAGAGTTTGAGCATAGATTTCTGCATGAAAAACAGACTTTTTTTCATATATTTACTACCATTTGCGTCCATCGTTCAAGCGTGTCGAATTTTGCGCGTTGTTTTGTCTGGTTATATGTCACTTTTAACCTAGAAACGTTGGCGGTTATATGGTAAAATTAACAAAGTTTTAGGCGCCATGCCAACATGTTTTGTTCAAATGCTTCATCATCGACAGAATCATCAGTGAACGAGGAGACCGAATGACAGGTTATATTCCACGGAGTTCGGAATCTTACAAGTCAGCAAGTGATAGCTGTTGTTAACTCCTCGAGACTCCTTGGAGGATTCAGTTCATAACAAAACACCCGCCTGGTATCTCAAATTTGCACTTGAATTTGCAGCTTTATTTTCGAAGGATGGATCCAAATGGTAGTATCATTGTATAGTACAGCAGATTCCGGAATTAATGAAAACACCCGCCTAAAAGAAAACACGTTCTAGCTAGCAGACACTGATCTCATTTTACAACTACAAACTTGTTGCAGCTTGAAAAAAATTCCAATGATGGACAAGCATCCCATCCAGGGGGGAAAAGAAATACTCCTAGTTGCTTCCTGCTACGGAAACCAGGATAAGCTCCGGCCTGATAGGCCACTAGGCTCGAAAACAGACTTAACCTACATGAACTGTACATGTACCTTTACCTATATTGAATCTAACTAGTGACTGTAATCCCGGCCCTATCCCCCACCCGGGGGCAAGGAACTAAGAGAGTGACTGTAATGCTAATGCTTTGCTTTTATGTAATACTAACATATAAAATCAAGATCTAATGGGCAGCCAGACAAGCGTGGATAGTTATTACCTTTTAGCGATGGTTCTTGTTCTACAGAGGATGTGACCTGGTCTCTGTAATCTGACTCCTCCATTAAACAATCCTGGAAAAAAACGAGCATAATACACCTCGGTAAGTAGTGAGTTTCTAACGGCAAAGACTGCTCCAGTCTGCAGTTAGTCTTGAGAAACAAGAAGTGGTGAAGTGTCCTGAAAATAACCCGTCAAATCTTAGATATCACCCGAAAAAGTCCCCCCCCCCATTTCACCCCGTCCCCTTACCCACTGGATATGGACTTATATTGTACTCCTATCACAGTTGTCTGAATTAGTAAAGCACAGTTCTCTACCCAAGCACATTTTAGGTTACTACATTATAACTGTACCTGCAAGAAGGCTATGTCTCCAAGGAGGCCCTCTTTTTCTTCCAGTAGTAATTGCCTAGTATGAAAAAAAGAAAGGAAATGTATAGTGTGTATGTTCTAATATTCTTGGTATCATAAGAGTCTAATGACTCATCAGTGCAGGGTTTAGCACGACAGTGACTGTGGGGAGACTAGGGGGAGGACTGAACTGCTCACTTTTTGTACTTTAAACTCCCAATTCTCGCTACTTTCTTAGCGGTTTCTGTTGCAAAATATTATGCAATGCTGCAAAATTTCCCTTTTTCTCCCACCCCCCACAACCTTGGAAATCCCACTTTCTACCATATCTTCTCCTGCCTGCAGTAGAACCCCCCCCCCCCCTTTACTGATGAGTATTGCATTGGTGGGCAGCTATAATGGACTAGGCCCAAAGAAGACTATCTCAAACAGTAGTCTTTCAATAATGCTAAATTACTGAAATTACTGTAGGCACCTGAAACACTAAAGATTAGAGCACAATCTTTTTCAAATGTTAGCAAAGACACATTAATTAATGCCTTTTTAAAGTTACATATTAATTTTTTGGCAGTAGTGTAGCAGCTCTTGTAGCTTGAAGATATAATTCCCGACCCCCTAATGTAGCAGTTGCTATTGTTTTGAGGACCAGAGGCATTGTTCCTGTTGTTTGTTCTATTGTCCTCTCAAAGGGTAGCGAGTTATTCATGCAAGACCTTACAAGAGCTGCTATCCAACCCACATTTGGTGGAGTAAAATGAAATCCAAAGAGTAGAACAATACCTCAGATGATCAGTAATCCTATCAATTTCCAGTGCATTCAATTTGTCATTCATGGAATCCAGATGATCACTGAGAGAAGACGTACACCTGAAACACAACAATAAATCTTGATAAACATATGTACAAAGTGACACTAAGTAGCTAGACGCTGACCAATGGGTGAGCAGGTGAAGAGAGAAACAGATGGATGGAAAGAGCGAAGGAGGGACTGGACAGCTGGACAGAAGGATAAGCAGAGGTTGGTGGGAACAGGTTGTGTAGGTAGGTTGGTGAGTGGGCCTTTAACCTGAGTCATTAATTTCTTGGGACACCTACTTCAACATCCATAACTTGACAATTTGTTACAAATGATAACACATAAAAATAATTCAAGTGAGAAAAACATCAAATGTCCCAAGAATTAACAACTGTGTCCAGGATTGTGGGTCGGCCGACCGATCAGCCGATTGGTCAATGTAGGTAGATAAAGGTGAATAGGCAGTATAGGTAGGAAGGAAGAGAGGTAGTACAGTGCTGTGTATTAGCAGAGTAGGTACATATGTAGATAGCTTTAATTGCTATTAAAAATTCAACTTTCTGTAATCTTCTCAATCATTTTTAAGCAGAAATTAATTTAACAAGTGCTGTGGCTACTGCGCTGTATTAAGCTCATCCTTTCACCTGCTGCCATCACTGCTGGGTGTGGCTCGCATGGGAGTTTGACGTCCATCTCTGGATGAATGTGCCGTGGATGGTCGGCTTGATGAGCTGGACGGGCGTGCTGCTGCCAATGAAAGGAGAGTTGAATGTACAATGTAAATGATTGGCAGTTAAAACATGACTCCACACAGGTTAAGTAGACACAAGCATAAAGATACCCAGTTCCCATCAGACTTAATAGTCGAAGGTCAAGTCAAATAGTAGGGCCATGAATGAAAAGTCTCGAAATTTTAGGGCATCCTTTTTTATAAGCAAGGGCACATCCCTGTGAACTGTAATGTAATGTTACTGTAAAGTTTGGACTTTCTCCTTGTGGTTGTTGCAACATGTAACATTATAATTTTCTTAGATAGCCTTGAGGACTGCATTTACAAAACTTCAAGGAACAGGGGGGTAAAAAAGGACAGTGATGTGTAGGGCACTACAAGAACCTACTACAGGTTTCAAGATTTCCAAAAAGTTCATGCAGCAGAAGTAATATATTATTATTTCTCACACACCACTGGTAGCCATGCCAGGCTGACCACCACAAACCAGCCCCCAGAGCCACTTGTCCCTCCTAACCATTTTTTTTAAAACCATTTTTAATGTAATTTTTTATATTGTACGTAATTCGGTCCTACAACCGTAATGTATGATGTTTTTAATAAACAAGTTTACTTACAAACTCAACAAAACCTACATGTACATCATGCATCATAGGGAAAATTACACAATGGCAAAGCTAACAAAAGATACAGTGCCAACTGAAAATCTTTCAGCAGGTGGGAGGGTAAAGTTCAGTAATGGCAGACACAACAAAAAAAACTGCCCACCAAAAGTCACATGACCCTTTCCCAGGTCCCAGCAGGTGTGTGAGAGAAAAAATTTTCCACTTATTTTGTTTCACTCAGCAAGTAGAAAATAACACTCATTTCGCCATTATAATGGTAGTCCCTTTTTAATCATTAATTTTTCTGTCTTACCTGTACTTTCAAAGACATAGTTCACTACATTAGATTCCTCTTTACTCAAAACGGAGGCTGAATTCCTTAATAAAGACAACAAAAGAAAAGTTAATGCAACAACGAACACCAGCTAGAGAACTTTCTTATAATCCAAGCAAAGCCATTCTGATGTGTTTAATCTTTGTTGTTCCTTATAACTAAGATACTGCTCACTGTCGCACAGTCCCAGTTCTCTTGATGTGCAGTTTTTTACTCTAAGGCATGAGACATTCTGTCCCCAGATCTAGAGCTGCTTGTCCCTCTTAGTCGCCAAGCCTCAGCAGGAGAAACAAGTGGCTCTGGAGACACATGATTCGATTGGCTGGATTTAAACATTCAGAGAACAGCTAATCAAATGAACCTTTTTAAAACTCCTTTGCTATACCAGAGTTAAAAGCAGTTGATTTGATTGGCTAGATTTGAAACTCCCTTCATAAAAATCCAGCCAATCAAATCGTGTATCTCTACATCAGAGCCTTTTGTCCTTTTTGTGCTCAGGCTTTGCCAGCTAAGAGGGACAAGTGGCTCTGGAGACGAGAATGTGGTATGCGATTTCTTTTGCTTTCTCAAACTCAAGAATAAACTTCAAACCCCAATTTTCTGTTTGTTCTAAGGGTGATAGGCACTTTAACATTGAGACTATACTGTACCTCCCTTCCTCTCTTGCTTTTTGTTGCAACATTTCCACAAACATTTTTATTTCCTTTTTGAGGTTTTCTCTTATCATTGGAGGCTCTGGAAGTTTATTTAGATGTCTCTGCAGAGCTTGATCTGTTTTAATAATAATGATAATAAATAATAATGTTGAATTAAAAACATCACTTATCAAGAAACAAAACAGTAACATGACCAACAGTTAAATGAGTATTTTAATTATTCAGCAAATTTGTCACTATGTCCATACTATATGGTCAAAAAGAAATTGCTTTCTATCATCCCTACAGCCTGTCAGAATGTTATTGTTATTAACTTTGTTATCTGTACAGAACAGATATTAAGCAATTATTGGATGAGGTTGAGCATGATATCATGAATTATTATACATTAGAATTACTTTGAAACATGTGATTGGTCAAGAGCTTTCAGTCAATATACAGTAGCGTGTGATAAGTTAAGTTCAAAGTCCACCTAGTTTCCAAGCCCCTCGTCCATGTAGTGCTGTAAAACTTTTGAAAATATGGCTGAGCAATTCGCCTCCGTTTCCAAAGAGGAATTGAAAGTTTTGATCGAGAATTAAGATTCTAAAAACACCAAGAGAACAACAAAAACAAGTGTAAAAGTGAATGATTATTTGAGGGAGAAGAACCTGGAGGAACAACAAGATAAAACCGCTTTGGCCAATGTTCTGATGAAGTTTTACGCCGGCGCTAGAAAAAGTGATGGCAAGTTGTTTGAAAACGTATAATAAAACAATTATTGAATTCGGTTTCCGCAAGAAATTGTGAGTTATCAAAACCTCGTGTCTGTGTTATCTGCCTCAGCCTCGGTTTTGATAATTCACAATATCATGCTCAACCTCATCCAATAATTGCTTATTATCAAAACCTTGTGTCTGTGTTTTGATAATGCACGATATCATGCGAAAACCGAATTCAATAATTGTTTTATTAACGTTTTCAAACAATTTGCCATCACTTTTTCAAGCGCCGGCGTAAAACTTTGTCAGAACATTGGCCAAAGCAGTTTTATCTTGTGGTTCCTCCAGGTTCTTCTCCCTCAAATAATCAGTCAGAATTTTTACGCTTGTTTTTGTTGTTCTCTTGGTGTTTTTAGAATCTTTATTCTGGATCAAAACTTTCAATTCCTCTTCGGAAACGGAGGCGAATTGCTCAGCCATATTTTCAAAAGTTTGACAGCACTACACGGATGAAGGGCTTGGAAACTAGGCGGACTTTGAACTCAACATGATAACCCAATATCTGCTGCAGATATTGGGTTATCATGTCAAGTTCACATGCTACTGTATATGGGCATTTCCACAGTTACGGACGTTACATTCAGAGTCATTTTTGAAACTTAAATCTAGCACAGGCATAGAATAGGAAGAGGTTGTCCAATGTTAAATTGATTATCATGTTTGTGCCTACTGATGCATTAATTGAGTTATAAAAGTTTTCCACCTGACTGGCCTATATGTTAAAATAGAGCAAAAAACACACTGTTACGGACGTTACATAAAAAACAACCACATGAGCAAAAGCACTGGTATTAATGGAAAATTCCTGTGAAGTGTCAGGGCTTATTGCATGAACTGCTCCAAATATTTGAAGTATAGTAGTTGTGTGAACCAAAAAGCTTCATTTCATTTAAACTCACTTTCGCAATTATACAATGCTATGTGAACTATAACGTTACGGACGTTACAGCCAATGTTACGGAGGTTACACTGTGTGAATTATTATATTATTTTGTATTGTAGGCCACAATTTTTTGGACATAAAAGTTTAAAATGGCTTGTATTTAACATTTTATAAATCAAACTGGTTGTTACTTTATGTTAAAGCTGTGAAATGTCCCAACACAGTGTGAAGGACACTACATGCATTTTACATAAGGTACTCAGCCTTGAGCATGAGCATGTTTAAACTATCTAAGCCCACAGACATATACTGGACTCCAGTGGGTATAATCCATTCCTTCTCTAAAACACTGCTTTCTTTGAGAATTCACATATCCAAAATTGCCTATAACTGTGGCAGAAACAGTCCAAAATTACAAGCTTCAAGAATTGTAACGTAACGTCCGTAACAAAGTTTTGTTACCATTTTTTGGAAAATGTTGCAGTTTTTCAGGGACCACTTTTTACCAAAGTGTTTCTAAAGAATATTTAGCTTTGTGGCAGAAATATCTTTGAAATCTTTTAAATGGTTGTTTTAAGAATGGAAAAAGATTGTGTAAACGTTACGGACGTTACGTAACGTCCGTAACAAAATTTGCTTTGTTAATAACTATTTTTTAAAAAAGTTCAGGGTGAAATTTATATTTTTTATGTATTAACTCCTTTGAGGTATTTCTTCTGATATAACTGTTTATAGACACAAATCATTTCCAAATTTTATAAAGCAAGTTAAAAAATTTGTCTCTCACCTATTGTTTATTATTAAAAAATAAACACTTACTTTGGAGACCCCCCTGAATGCATTGCTATCACAAGCGAACTGAAATTTATTTTTCTATGTACTATAACTTGTCAACAATATAGTACAGGGTATGATTTTATGTCCAATCACTTTTTAAAAATCTGGATTTTTCACATTCTCACATGGAATTGCCCATATTGACTGAATGCTCTCGACCAATCACATGCTTCAAAGTAATTCTAATGTATAATAATTAACAATTCTATCACATGACCGGAGGCTAGGAGATCCCATGAGATAGCACAGCGCATGCGCGAGTCATTGCACGTGTGTTGAAGCGCGAAGAACATCGAAGATCGACGATCTCCCGATAAATTTTACAAAAGCTCGGCCTATTTCCAACGCAGTTGGAAAAACTACTAGGCCGTAACAGAAATAACACAACACCAACGTAGTTGGTGGTTATCGAAACGAAAGCTAGCGTTCCAACGCAGTTGGAAAAGCAAAACTTATCCGCCGACAAGCTTCATAGAAATGTCGGCCGACCAGAATGCTGATACGAGCGCGGGCTTGACTGGCAGCTCCGAGAATCCAACACTCGTTGACATGTTCAAGTCAGTGTTGACTGAGTTGAGAGACCTTAAGCAAACAGTCGCTCCTTTGGTGGAACCCGTTTACGAGGATGAACGGGATGATATAAATGTAGACCAGGAGGACGGAGAATTAACCGCTGCAGGCGTGGGCGAAGGTGACACCGGCAAGAAGCCAACAGAAAAGGCCTCAGGCAGCAAACTGCTTGCCAAAATAGTCCAAGAACTGGACATCAGTGAAAAAACGGGAGATGAAGTGGATGAAGGGCTTGCAAAGCTCATGGACGGACTCCTCAAGGATAAACTCCAGGAGGACAAAGTCCAAACAAGAATTGAGAAATATCCACGGCCCGGAAATGTCGAGGGTTTACGAACCCCAAGAGTGAATCCACTTATTTGGAGCCAAATTCCCGCGCCAGTTCGCACCAGTGACTCAAAATCGCAAAAGTCACAGAATGCACTTGTTGCCTCCATTGTTGCCATGATCAAAGCGACTAATTTGGTGCTGGAACAAGAAGAAGACGAGACAAAGCAGTAGTGTCAACATTGACAGATGCCATAACATTGGCCATGCAATGTTTCCACGATATGAATTCGTCGAGGCGCCAGGCGATGAAGAAAGACCTACATCGCGACTATTCTGCCCTATGTACTTCAACTACAATCCCTCCAACCTCAGAGTACTTGTTTGGGGATCTATCCAAACTGACAAAGGATATTTCCGATGCCAACAAACTGGCCAAGAAAGTCAGGCCACAACAAGCGCGAGCTCACGGAAGGAAATACGGCTCGAGCTCCCAGCGCAATCAGGGGTATCAAGGCAATCGGCGATTCCAGCCATACACGCGGCCAAGGAATGATTTTTTGTCCAAAGGCCGTCCCCCAAGATCAAAGTTCAAGAAGGAGGGAGAAACGAAACAAAACTAATGCTGATTACGCCCGCCACAAAGGTATGTACAAAACAAACAACTGCTGATAGTAAAGATACTGAACTACATGCTTTATTTAACAATCAGCTGCGCTTTCGAGCGGGCCAAATTGTCAGCGCCTTGTCTGAATGGCGGGCCATAACATCAGACCCCACAATTTTAGAATTTGTCACGGGAGTGAGAATAGAATTCACTCCAGGCTTAAGGCCAGAGCAAGACAATGTGCGGTCAAGTGTGTTTAATCGCATGCAGCATGCTATTGTTGCTAATGAAATTGAAACCCTTATCAATAAAGGAGTTGTGAAACACTCCAGGCATGAACCAGGAGAATTTATCTCTCCGATATTTCTCCGACCTAAACCTGATGGCACTTACCGGATGATACTCAATTTACGAGCTTTCAATGAATTTGTACAGTACCACCATTTTAAAATGGATACCTTAGAAATGGCAGTGAAAATGATGAAGCCTGGATGCTTCATGGCCTCAATTGATCTAAAAGATGCCTATTACACAGTACCCATTTCTCATGCACACCAAAAATACCTGAAGTTTATATTTAATGGTACACTTTACCAGTATACATGCATGGCAAATGGACTCAGTTGTGCACCGCGAGTTTTTACTAAACTCCTTAAACCAGTTTATGCCACACTGCACAACCTAGGGTATCTAAGCCTAGGCTACATTGATGATTCTTACTTACAAGGTGACACATCATCTGAGTGCCTTGACAATGTTAAAGTCACAGCTTCACTATTTAAGAAAGTAGGATTTCACTTACATCCTACCAAATCAGTTATCATCCCTACTCAGCGACTTACATTTCTGGGGTTTGTCCTTGATTCAAATGATATGACAGTAACTCCCACTGAAAGCAAAATCCAGAAAGTAGTTACCGCCTGTCAACGTTTACTTGCTAAACACAACCCTACGATAACAGAGGTTGCTGAAGTGATAGGGCTTATAGTATCCAACTTTCCTGGAGCCCAATATGGGCCACTAAATTACCGTTCATTGGAGTCTAACAAAATTCAAGCACTGAAAATGAACAAAGGGAACTACAAATCCCATATGCAACTAACGAGTAGCTCCATAGCTGAGCTGAAATGGTGGATTGCAAATATGCCAACTGTACACCGGGACATTGTACGACCCAATCCCGGCATGGTTATACAAACAGATGCCTCCAAAAAAGGCTGGGGGGCAGCTATGGGGAATCAGGAAATAGGTGGAAGGTGGACAGATGCTGAGACCACCAACCACATTAATATTCTAGAATTGCAGGCTGCATTCTTTGCTCTTAAGGCTTTTTGCCACACCACTAGTAACACTCATGTCC